>NW_007258930.1:177166-276925 GCF_000164805.1 Carlito syrichta | reverse complement strand
TTGAGTTGGAGTCTCACTCTGTTGCCCAGACTGGAGTGCAGTGGCCGCTCCCGGCCACCGCAGCCTCGACTTGCTGGGCTCCAGCGATCCTTCCGCCTCAGTCTTCCAAGTAGCCGGAATTACAGGCATGCGCTACCACGCCCGGCTGATTTTTTGATTTATTGTAGAGATGAGGTCTCACTGCCCAGGCAGGTCTCGAACCCGCGGGCTCAGGCCATCCACTCACCTCAACCTCCCAAAGGCGCGGGATTACAGGCTGAGCCACCAAGCCCGGCTCCCCCCACATCTTTTAAATAAAAAAAATTAAAAGAAAAAAATAAAAATAAAAGGTATCTGTCATTTTAAATTGCTAATTAAAAACTTTAGGCTTTAAACGAGTTGTTAGATTGGATAATCTTTTAAGGTCATTTTAAATCTTGAGTCTATATTTTTATATTACTTTTTTATTCCTATATTCCATTTTGTATCATGAAATTTCATTTCACTAGTATCGAAGATCTGCTATTGTTTCCGACTACATACAAACTTAAATCGACACCTTTTAGACTCCTCCCCCACCCCACTACCAGCTGGTTCACTTGCTTTTCATTTTAGTTTCACATATTTATTGAATACCTGCAATGCTGGGAGCTAGAGATACATGAATGATTTACGCATGGTCCCTGACCTCAAGAAGTTCAAAAACTAGGAAGAGAAAGAATTTTAATGTAATGATGTCAGCATGAAAAGAAAAGGCACAGACTCAGTGTGCTACCTCATGTGGGCACAGAAGAGGGGACCCTACTACACCAAGGAAGTCTTTAGGAAAGACTTGAACCCGGGTGTCATGGCTCCAGAGTCAGGATTCCTGACCTCTTTGTATTACTTTCTGTTGCATTTATACAAACAAACAAACAAACAAACAAAAACTCTGACGACTGTAGACAATATCAATGAACGTTTGTGCAATGTACTCTTTTGGGATGGTGCAAGCAGGACTCTACATCACTACCTGGTAGCCCAAGGAGATCTTTGTTCTCTAGTTCCAACTTTTCCAACAATCTCTGGGTGGTAAGTATGGGTAAGACTCAAGATTCAGGCAGTGAGGTAAGGGCCTCACCGTGTTTCTCCAATCCAACCCATGATCAGAGAAACCTAAATAAAAGTCGTCCTTTGCCCCATTTACCACAATTCTGTGTGTTCATAAAGAATTTTGCTAAGCCCTGAAGACAAGGAGCAAGTGATAATATCGGGTAGATAAAGCCTACTCTGACCCTTTAGAAAATTCCATAATGAAGGACATGCTAGACTTAAGCATAATGCAACATTTAAACCAAACCATGGAAAGCAAACAGTATTTTTTAATTCAGAATGATATGCGTGAGAATCAAGAGAAGAAAACATATTTAGCAGAAGATGGAAGGATACAAATCAAGCTGTGAGATGGTTCATGCACTGTAAGAGATCCTGCTGAAAACTTATTACCCTCTGGATCTATTTAAACTGTCCGCCTTAAATGCTGATATTATATGGGGCTACCATATAGTCACGTCATGTCTCAGTATGTGCATAATATAATACAAACCACTCTCATAAATAGAAAAAAAGTTAGTCTGCACAGTCAGAAACAGTTTGCTTAACCACATTATGGTATTCAGGGGTGTGCTTATTTTAAATTGCATTAAATCGCTCTGAAGACAATGACCTAATGAAGAGAGAAGCATCTCTCCATGAAGCAAATGGAAGCATCTTTTAAGACCAAGATCAACAGATGGCAGCGCCTCTTCCAGCACTGATATCCTTTCTGTGAAGGAAGCAAACTTTCTCGGCACTTCACCCTCTCAAGTGCAGTCTGCCCAACCACCCATCCAGTTACCAGGCCTAGCATGTGCATCTACCTACTAGGATCCCTGTATAAACACCTCCCAACCAACTATTTTGTTACTTCCAATATTGCAGCCCTTTTCTGGAAATAGGCAATGTAGACCTCCCAGTACCACCTCTGAAGGGCCAGTGATTCTACTATACTCTTTCACACTGAAATAGTCACCAGCATGTGGCAGGACAGGACTCAAAGTCATTTTGGGTTCCAGCTTAGTCAGCAGGCCTCAAGTTGCTCTGAACACCAAAGGTATACAGAGTGCTGGACACAAATGGCTAGTTCTAACAGGATAGTAGTTCAGATGTATACCAATGATATCTGAGGAAATTATTACACAATTATTATACTATCCAAGAGACTAACACACATCTAACAACAAATTACCACCAGTTGCTCTAGACACCAAATAGGCTACATCTTTATAGGAACTGCTTTAGTCCTCTAGTCAGAGAGAGCTTTCCAAGCTGCAGCCAGTGTACTGGTTGTTGAAATATACAAATCTAACCATACTGATTGGTAAATAACCCCTATCTTGATGCCTTTCTTAGATCCCTCTGCTGCTGGCCTGGCCACCCAGGCTCCTCCTGCAGGACTCCTTCCCCCACCTCCCCACAACATAATTGCTAAAAGATAAAAGCCAAGTATGAATGGGCCATCCATGACTCTACTCCACTAGTTGACGCCCATTCTCTCTGGTCAGTGCCCGTGCCAGGACAGCTATTAATGACTGCAAGTGTCACCAATGCTCACAGCCCAGGGATGCTGGTGGGAGGGTCCTATGCTGAGCTATTCATATTATCATTCTTTCCCTCATTCTCTTTTAGACACATGTCCCCACCTCCCACCTCATTCACACTTGTGCACACGCAGGAATAATCTCATTGAGGACAAGCACTCTGAGGAATATCTCAAGAACATGGATTATATGTCTCTACACAGAACAAACTACATTAGATTAGGAGCCTCAGTTGTCTTCATGCCTTTCCTACAGAATTCAAATTTTGTAGTGGTAACTGTTTTTAATCTTCAAGCACTAGAGTCCACTGAAAGTCACTAACATCACTTTTACAAGCCTAGTTAGGCTCCGGTCCCCCCAGCCCCCATCAGAAATGGGCCTCCATGTAAGAGGAGATAAAAAGAGTAAGCCTTCACACCTGCAGGTGAAATCCTAAACCTGCAGTCAGGATCCTTGTTGTTGGGGGAAGCTGAACATTTCACAATAAACTACAAAGATGTATTTTTCCTCCTGTTGGAGAACAATAAACTCCTTCTGGTGAATGTAGGATTCTAAGCAAGTAATTACTACTGAGGCACATGTTCAGAGAACTGCCTGAAAGCATCCATTGATAATCTCCCATGAGGCCTAAAATTCCCCTTCTACTTCCAGCCCCTAAAGAAACTGGGTCAAAATAAAAGCAGACAATGGGCCTCAAACAAACAGAATAGACAGAGCTTCTCTTCTCTCACATGTATATTTGTAAGGAAGTTCAAACATTGCTTAGGCAAGAAACAGTATTGCTTATTTCTAATGTGGAGTGAGGCAGAAAAAGTAGGTGAAGAAAAAAGTAAGGTATATGTGGTGGGAGACAGGGAGTTGCCACTTACAAGTGGTTAGGTAGACGGTACCTATTTGGAACATTTCAGATTGTTGGAAATTATAACAGGCTCAACGTACTAAGCCAGTCTGGCAGAGTGTTTTGTATCTAAGCCTAAATATATCAAAATCTACCCCTTTAAAAATATGCCTAAACATACCTCTACTTCTTAATAACCATGTATGTCAGAAAAATTGGTGGGAAAAAAAACCAAAAAACAAAGAAAGCTGGCTAGAATTGTATTCATGTGACTCAAAGAAAAAACAAGATCATAAAGACTTAAGAAACTAAATGACTATAATTTTGGGAATTAATTTTTTAAAATAACAGTCATTCCTACCAGAGGTTTGAGAACTCTTTAAATGTCAACCATAATTTTTCTAGGCTACAGAATTTTCACCAATTTCTCCTATTCTAAGAAATGTCAGATGAATGACACACCAAACTCAACTAAGAAATATGGCACAGCCAGGCTCGGTGGCTCAGCCTGTAATCCCGTGCCATTGGGAGGCTGAGGTGAGTGGATTGCCTGAGCCCGCGGGTTCGAGACCCACCTGGGCAGCCACTGCACTCCAGTCCGGGCGACAGAGTGAGACTCCGACTCAAAAAAAAAAAGAAATATGGCACGATTGCTGTGGCTAATATTTTAAATTTTGGTCAAGGGTGGAGATTTTCCCTATTTATTTATTTTGGGTGCTAGACCAGAGAAAGTTACTAATTTTTATAGATGCCATGCGTGTTTGTGTGTGTGTGTGTGTGTGTGTGTGTGTGTGTGTGTGTGTGTGTGTACATGTATGCATACATACGTATATAGGAATTGAAATAACATTCTAGGGGTACAAGGCAAGTTAGAGCAGGCAAGGCCTGCACCAAAATCAGGCCATGAATGCCAGGTCAGTGTTCTTTCTCTGCCCCTGTGCTACCCTACTTCGTAGCCACATCTTCATCTTAGTCTTGGGAGATCTGTCTAAACCGTCTCCACCTGTTTTAATTTTAAGGTTGATGGTCTTGGTAAGGAGTACCCCTATCCACTCTACATCCCCCCAGTCTTCTTTTTTCACTAAGACCCCAGGAACAGGCACAAGATCACAGGTGAGAACGTTCCTTGCTATCAGAATAAGTTACCTCCTAAGAGAAGGACTGAATCAGTCTCATTTCTCATATATAGAAAACAATTAGAGATTAGAATTCATTGGGGAAGGCCCATCTATAAATATATCCTGTTAACTTCTAAATAATGCAGACTTTACAGAGTGATTCATTGGAGAGATGTGCACACCTGAATATTTGCACACCTGTGTTTAGGTTCAATTCCATTTTGATAAGTCCATGAAAACCTCCTTTCAGAGGGTGTGGGCCTAAATAAATACCAAATAAAACTTTTCCACCATCCTCTCCGAAATAAAGAACCAAGTCAGACAGCTATAATTAGATTTTGAGATATTTTCCAAGTATATATAACTGTCTCTTAATAAGGACTGGTGTCAAAATCACATTTGGGTTTAATTTTTTAAATTGTGTCAAAATACAAATAACATTTACCATTTCAAAGTGTGCAATTCATTGATATTAAATACATTCATAATGCTGTATGGCCATCACCACTATCTCATTACAAAATATTGCAATTACCTTGAAAGGAAATTATATAGCCATTAGCAGTCACTCCTCGTTCCCCACTCCCTGACCCAGATTCCTAGTCAACCACTAACCTGCTTTCTGTCTCTACAGATTACCTATTCTGGACATGTCACAGAAACTGAATGATACAAATGTGGCCTTTTGCATCTGGCTCCTTTCACTTAGTACAATGCTTCCAAGGTTTATCAGTGTTGTAGCATGTACCAGAACTTCATTTTTTAAGGCTGAATGATATTCCATTGTATGGATATATCCCATTTTGTTATTCACTCATTCATTGATGGACATTTGAGTTATTTCCATCTTTGGGCTATTGTGAACAATGCTACTGAATATTCCCCTACAAATTTTTGTTTGAATGTCTGTTTTCAATTCTTTCATGTATATACATTTAGGAGTGGAATTGCTGGGTCACATGGTAATTCGATGTTTAACTAATTGAGAAACTGCCAAACTGTGTTCCAAAGCTGCTTCCCATTTTATATTCATATTTTATCTTAGAATTGGTGTTAAATAACATGAGTGGCCAATACAGGATCAAGCCATGGCTTATTGGTATCATGCGGGCTGAGCTCACTGAACACCTCCTCAGACAGAACCTTGTGGTCACCCAAACTAAAAAGCTCCTCCTCCCTAACCCAGGCACTAGTCCAATATCATCATTCTTTTCACAGACTTCCAGATTCTCTAAAATTAATTATTCATTTTTCCTTGTTAATTGTCCCTTTGAAGACTTAAATTCCATGAGAGCAAGACTCTTCCTAGTTTGTTCAACATGATATCCCTAGTACCTAAAACAGTACCTGACACACAGCAGGTCTTCCATTAGTACATAAATGTCTGAATAAGGTTTAAGTCTGAAAAAGAATTACTGCAAGGCAGAGGAAGAGCCAGACTCTGCGTCCATTAATTTTCATTCCTCATAAAGAAAAACCAATTCTGGATGGCAAATGGCTCCAAAACCCCAAAAAAGAAAAGGACAATGGACCCAGAGGCCACCCAATTAATGACTCTCAGGGTCAACTGCAGACTGCTTAGATTTCAAATGGGCATGTAAAGCTCTGCCTTTCTTCATGCTGCCTAGACCATCAAACTCTGCAATCCGTTGCTTTTGTTCCTGAAGTAAAGATAGTTTGCTTCAGGCTCTGATTTTGCTTTGTTCTGTTTCATTTATCAAAACAGAAGCCTCCGTGAACTTTAAGGTCAAAACAAAAAGTCAAGTTACTGTTTGAATAGTGTCTTGCTATCTGAATGAGAAAGAGGAACAAAGAAAAAAACGTTTGAGTCGAGCATAAAGCCTTCAAAAGGTCTACCTCTTTCAAAGATGAAGAGTTGAAGACGAATACACTGTAGCTTAGAGAGGTTAACTACCCCCCCAAAGTCACAGGTCTCCCTGGTGAAAGAGCAGAAAGTCCATTCTACACTCACCAGTAGAACATCAGCTCCATGAGGGCAGAGACCTCATCATTCATGGTCACCGCTCTAGTCTCAGCACAGACCACAGTCCATAAACAGAGTACTCAATAGAAGGTTCCACAACTCCACAGGCCCTCCATCATTCCAAGTTCTCAAAGGAACAGACCAAATGCATATATTTTCCCAAGCTCAGAGGCATCACCTGAATTTAAGGTTGACAATAAACATTGGTGAGCATCATGTGATGATGTACTTTGGAATAAATTCATCAGTCAGGCCCATGTGTTCTGCAAGTACAGAAACGGCCATCTACAAAGAAGGCAAACACAGGCCTGATCAGGGTGCAGGCAGAACACAGGTCAGACTGGCCACAAAGCAAACTACATGGTAACTCAGAGTTTGAAGACCTAGTTATCATTCTTTCTGGACCTCAACTTATTTAGTCATTTCTTCTACAGACCTGTGCTGTTTCTCAACTAAAAATAGTAATAGCACATCATAGATAATCAAACTAGGACATTTTGATACCAGCATGAGTTTCTTTCAATTTTGTTTAATGGTATGAATATTGTTTTCTGACCAAAGCATCTAAAAAACCAGCAGTTGTCTGCATCTTGTGCCTTGGTACTCTTGACTATCATGGGCTTTCAGTACTCATAAAATTCCACTTTTTAGAATGAATTACTGTTCCAAATAATGGTCTCTCAAGACTTTTCCCAGAGGAGCTACAAATAAGCCTTTCTGGAATTTAACAGGGATCTGCCTAACATTGATAACTAGGACTTTTCAAAAATCATTATTATGCTACTTGATTTTTAAAATTTTCTTTTCCTCTCTTCCTGGCAGGTAAGGCAATGCCAGAGATGTTTCATCTTTCTCTCTTCCATTACTTCTGTGCCTTGAACCAAGAATGAACAGTGCAACTGTGGTTTCTTGCTTCATAGCATATGGAGTTGTCATTCTTGACATCAATAGAGTTGGCAAGCGCCTCTGTTTTCTCTTTCCTGGGCTATTTTGAGAAATGTAGCTGCAGATGTCGAGTCTGACTAAGCAGAATCTGGCCTCAGATTACTCTAAATTCCAGGTGCAACTAAATCACGGATGCCTCTGTGCATCCCTGTTCCTGGTCCTATTTTTGCATGTCCCTGAGTATCACAAGCAAGCCCCTTTACTGAGCTCTTTCCATATGCTAAGTTCAGGGCCAGGCAATGGGGGGTCCAAGACAACCAAAACATGGTAACTGACTCTCAGGAGTTTACAATCTTGAGACACACAAAAGTTTAAAGTATATCATTATACCATAGAGAATGTGCAATGTCAAACCTCCTAAGAAGGCTTGTAAGGGCTTTCTACAGAAGATTTGACTTGAAATTTGAGGCAAATGTGTTGCAATGCAGCAAATTCAGCAGCCTTTTGAGGAAACAAGGAATGGTGGTATTATTACTTTCACTTGCAGGTCGCGGTGACCAGTTTGAGACAAAATGCACAGAAGCTTTTGTTTTCCATGGATCAACCATGGATCAAACTTAGTAAGCCAATGCAAGTTCAACAATAGCCAACTTGCCGCTTTGTTAGGGATAGTAAAGGAGTCCTACAAATGATTTGGCTTTCATTACAGGACTCTTATTCCATTCACCTTTGCAGATAAAATTGAGTTTTAATGAATATCAAGGGAAGCAACTGAGGAAGGAAAGAAGTCAATATTTTGGAAAGGGTAAGTAGACAAATGAAACCTTCCTCCTTTGTCAAGGTGATGGGGAGAATGGTGAAGGATTGATAGATAGGATGACTGTGGACAACTATTACTCTGTCCTGTTAGTTCTATACATGTGCTGTGTCCATCCCTGTTGTAGGCACCATCCAGCTTCTGGTTTTGCCTTAATTCTATGGGAATGACTCAGTAGGGCATCCTAGAGTATGGGAAGGGCACTCAATGGGTTTTGCAATTGCCATTTTAACAAAGCCCTTCAAAGTAGACTCTCTAGTTCATACCTAAGATCCTCTCCAACTCAGACAGCCTATATTTGAAGACTAACCCTGAAGACTTGGAAATCAAACTGTCCTCTTGGGGATTTTATTCTTATTGCACTATTATAATATAAGCTATCCACAGATGCAGCTTCAAATACAAGACTCTTTTAAACAACTAGTTTTAAGGGTGGCTGAGATGGGCACCATCTGCTCATAGGGTTTCCTTTAAGTTGTTAAATTTTCCCTTTTCCCATTTAGAACTGGGAGCTTCAAATGGAATACCCCTCGGAGAGGTGACAAACAGAATGAATTCAATCTAAGAATCAAATGCTAGTTTTTCAGTGACTTTTTATGGAGCCAGACTTTGGGAGTAAAGTAAAGATTGAAGAGAAAAGAGAGGAAAAAAGCAAAGGAAAAAAAAAGAGAAGGTGAGGCAAAGGAGAGGTTGAAGAAAAGAGGGACAAACACAGAAACACACACGTGTGCAAGTATACACACAGAGAGAAACACACACAAACTGTGAGGTCAAGTGGGCACTTACAATCACAAGAAGAACAGATACATAAGAGAAAGAGACAATATTAATGGATAGGGAAAAGAGAGTTGGCAAAGCAGCTAATTGCCCAAATAGCATCATCTTTGGGTATTCAAAAAAGCTGAGGACTTCAAGACACTTATTTGGCATAATGCCAGGAGGAAAAAAAAGCTACAATACTCATCTAGATCTATGATGACTAAGAATGTGAATTGTGCTCCCTAGAATTATGCAGTCCATTACCTGCACACTGCCTTACATGCTGGCTGTGCATCCCCCATTATAACTAGGCTCCCACATTTCATGTTACTCAAGCCCATGATTCTAGAACACCTGGATGAGCAGCTTCTTGAACAGTCAACAAATGTGCTAAGGAACCAGAAGCTGAGATAATCCTAATTCCAGGGTTGTCTTCGTAAGCATCTGGGCTGTATAGTCCCATTAGGCCCACTCTTCAAAGGGCACACTGGGTTTTCTAGCTCTGCTGTCACATTTTTAAATTCTTAATCATTTCTGAACAAAGCCCTCACGTTTTCATTTTGCATGGGGTCCTGAAAAGTATGGAATGGCTATTGCCTAATTTTAAACTAAATTTTCCCTGATTGAGTTCATTTCTAAGAAACATATCTAATAAAGATATCATAACACTTTCACTCTAAAGAGCTGAACAGAAAATCAGAGAAACAGGTGACAAAGAACAATTTTTAAATGAATAATCACAGAAAAATTAAAAGGAGCACTTTTTTCACTTCCCAGAAAAAACTTGAGTTCAGCAGGCATTTGGGGTCTGTTTCAGAATCATTATTTGTCCTTGAATAAAAAGCACAATGTAAAGTCACATTTTGTGTGAACCAGTTTACTCCTCTTCAAATGAAAAAATATTTTAAAAGAATGAAAAAAAAAAAAAGAAAGGTCAAATCTACTTCCTAGGGAATAGAAGAATGAAGTGTGAAAAAATAGTTTACTCAACTTTTTCAATGATATCAAAAGGACCCTTTGACACTTCTTGGCAAAGACATGACAATACTTTTAATGCTCTAAGAAAAAATGATCTTCACTGAGAAAACTTCAGAAAAGAGGCTTTGATGATGGGTTTATGCAAAAAGTAAATGACCCTTGCTATGAGCCTTGATCTTCTTTACATATATATTTTTTAAAAATCCCTAACTGTAAAGAAAATATAATATTGTAAAAATATCTTTAGGTGTTTATCTCTATTCTGGGCTTTGGAATGCAGACATTTTCTTCTGGTGCACCTTCTCTTTTAAATGAGTGACCTCTCCAAACAAAGCGAAGGACAAAAGACAAAGAGAACATTCTGTGATGCATGGGTTGTACTGAACCACAAAGGTACCTGGAGCCTTACTCATAGGGAAAAAAAAACAAATTCAAGATTTAGATGAGCCTACCTCTTGGGCCACTGATTTCTCCAGCCCAGGAACTGCCTACAGGCCTTTGATTTTCCTTTCTTTCTTTTTTTTTTTTTTTTGTCTTTGCTTTTCATTTGTCTTTGTTTTTGTATAAATAATAACTAAAAACCACACATACACAATAGGGGACACAAACACATGGTAGAGAATAAGCAGAACTGCTCTAAGTTTAGGAATCACATGCCTATTCAACAGTGTCTTTCTTTGCCTACTAATATATTTTACTTTCTAGACTCCTAAGACATGTTTTTCTGCCCCTTCTTAAAAAAAGAAGTTTCCAACTCTCTGCTGAAATCCCCATTTGTTCCTGCATGTTATCCATTTTCCCATTAGGTTCTCAAATTACTAGCATAATAATTTCAAATCCTGTCTTATAACTCCAAAATGAGGCCATTTCTGTATCTATTTCTATTGACTATTTCCTCTCTTGGCCAAGAGTCATATTTGCTTGCCTCTTCTTACATCATATAACTAACTTTATGTGAAACATTTCATTCACTTAAAAGAACTGTAGAGACTGAGTTAATGTTTATCTATAGAAAAGGCCTTGTTTTCTCTTCTATCAGGCCACTAGCTGGGGAAGAGAACACTGAGTCATTTAATCTATGGTTGGTCTGGATCTGGGTGTACTGTAGTAAAAAATGAGATTCAATTCACCACAGGTTTCGATATTTTGAGAGTAGAATCAGGACTCTCCCTTTTAGCAGGGCTTGAGATCTGAATGCTGGCAAAATTTCAGAAATTTCTCTATGCTTTACAGCTAAACTATCAGTTTTCCAAACTAGGGAATATCTCTTTTGGTTTCAAAGCCTGGCAGGCTGCTTTTGGATCTCTGAAAATTTTTCCTCATTCTCCATTATGGCTCTTGACTTTCTGCACCTCTGGAGATCTCTGCCCTGCTGCTCTGACCTAGTGCAAAAGCATAGTGACTACAGAACATTACCAGAGTGCCATGACAGGATTTCTCTCAGCTCTCCTGCCCTGTTCTCAGCCTTCACCTGGCCATTGCTTTGCTTTTGAGAAAGAACACACAAGCCTTACAAAGAAGCTCTACCAGCTTTTCTACCCTATCCTTAGTCTTATGCCTACCACCCTTCTGCACTTGATGAAGATCCACGGGGATGCTCAAGGGAGTGGTGCAGGGCTTGCTCTACAGCTGGAAGTCCTCAAGATTATAAACAGTTATGGCAGCCAACATGTAGTCATTCAAAATTACTTAAAAAGTGGGCTAGTTTCTCCTCACCCTAACTATGATAGATTCTTCCTCATCCCACCACTCTCCTAGGGATGAAAGCAGCCCTGTTTCTTTTCTCCTAGGGAAAAAAAAATTTACTTTCTAAAATTTAGTTTACTTATATTTCTTTGTGTCGCTGGCTTTCTCACTAATTCCAAAACATTTATGATTTTTTTGTTTATTTTTATTGTTATAGTAGGTATAAAGGTACCTTGCAATTTTCTACCTTTGAACCAGAACTGTACCCCTATTTTTAAGGCATCTGTTGAGTTCTGACTGCATCCTTCCTCCTGGAATCCAAGGCACCTGGGCAACCAGGCTAGCTCCTCGGAGTCCATTTTCCAGCTCCAGGAGCATATACCAGGCACTTTACTGAAAGATGACTCAGCCAAGTTTTCAGTTTGGAAATCTCAACCCAGCCCAAACTTCTTCTTTAATGGAATCTTCATACCTCACTTCATTCTGCTCTCAATTCTTCAAGATGAACTGTCTATACTCAGTCTTCCATTTCTGACTTCACTTCAACCTTCCAATTCAACAAGCATTGTCTTTTGAACCATGAATATGGTTCCTAATTATCCTCCCAGCCATTCTGCTTCTTGTCACCTTGGGGGATGGTCCCTGTCAATTGGATCTAACTCTCGCTACCTCTAAGCCCACTAGTAAGTAGTGCTATGGTTTGAATATTTGTCCCCTCCAAAACTAATGTTGAAACTTTATCTCCAATGTGGCAGTATTGAAAAGCGGGGTCTTTCAGAGGTGACTGGGTCATGAATGTATTAATCCATTCATAGATTAATGAGTTAGTGTGTTAATGAGTTATCGTGGGAGTGTGACTGGTAGTTTTATAAGAAGAGGAAGATAGACTTGAGCTAGCATGCTTAGCATTCTTGTCAAGTTACACCCTGTGTTGCCTTGGGAATCTGCAGAGAGTCCCAGCAGCAAGAAGGTCCTTACCAGATGCAGCCCCTCAATCTTGGGCTTCTCAGCCTCCAAAATTGTAAAAGACAAATTCCTTTTCTTTACAAAATACCCAGTTTCAGGTATTCCTTTATAAGCAACAGAAAATGGACTAAGACAGGTGGCATTCAGATAGCACTCCCCTTCTTCTCTATAAGCCCTCCAGCCTCTACCCAGGAATCAAAAGTTCAATCTTGCTCATAGGTACCACTCAAATGTCCTACCATCCTCACTTTGCACCTTGGGATTATGTAGACTCAGTGCCTGTTTGTTAGTCACTTCTTTCTGGCTTATCTCTTACATGCTTCAGACACCTTATTCTTCTGGTTCACTTAGACTTGCATATCACTTTATGATGACTTTATCTAACTTTCACAACTTTCACAATGCAAGAACAAAATAAAAAGGAGGACTTTCCATCCTAGACTTGGAATCTCATGTAAACAGTCATAAAATTGTTTAATTGGACACTTGTAAAAATTCACCTACACAGGATATATATTTACATCACTTAGTGTAAAAATGAGATGTTGATTCTTTTCAATACATACATTTTCAGAATGATTTGTTAATTCTTTTTAAAGTCTCAGATGTACATGACAGTCCAGAAAAATATTTGAATTATCCAAAGCATCATGATGGTCAACATCATGCATCCTGAAATGTTTCTAGAGAAAAAAACAATAAGCTACTCTTTCTTCAAGTTTGTCCTGTACATATTCCATGCAGAGTTATGCTAGAATGCCACAAGTGAGAAATAAGAACTGTCAGTGCACACGTTATTCTGCTACTCTTGGTTTATCAGAGCTCAGGGTGTCCTGAAACAGCTTCCTCTGCCTGGGAGATCTGAGTTTCTTTAAATCAGGCGGCAAATAAGGGATATGGGGAATAAAGAAAGCTGCAGAAGTCCTTGTCCTTCTCCTCTTCATTTCAGTTACCCCAAGGTTTTGGGCTGTCCCAGCATCTCTTTGACACAATTTCATTACCACAACATGCAGACTGAATTACTCCCTTGTCTACCCACCCGAAGTTTACAGGTTGTGAAAGTTAATGTCTGTAAAGTACTGTACATTCTTTGATGCAAAAGAGCTCAACAAATACAAAGTCATATTAAAATGATACATTGCCCCTATGGCTTAGTGACTAATTTAGGAGAGAGAGAAAAGACACTTCAAAATAAAAATCTTTATGATGCTGTATTAAGGCGTTCCTGGGGTTTCCTTGCCAATTTCCTCATATTGAAAATACAGATGGGATTGGGAAAGAGGCTGAAGGGAAAGAAAGGGTTCTAAATTTTCTTTGCTTCTGTGCCAGTTGCCCCCACATATTAGGCCTAGTTTGCATCAAACAAAGAAGTCTGAGGCAGAGACAGAATGAATACTGGCTTAGGATTAAGATGACTTGAGAGTTTAGTCTCAACTATATAATTTATTTGTTGTATGATACAGACTGAGCCACTTCTCTGAGTCTCAGTTTCATACCTGTAAAATAGGGTAATAACTCTTCTGCCTACCTCATCATTGCTGTGAAGATGGAATAGCATGTGTAAGAATGTAGTATGCAAGTGACAAATTCTTATTGCGATTATACTGACTAAGCTCTTGGAATAAACTCATTTATATCTCTGGAATCCTTATCTCACTGAATCACTATATAAATGTAAAACTGAGTTTTTTTCCTGAAAAAATAATGCATAAAGGACAAATTTATTTCTGAGTCACACTACCTTGGGTCTATCTAATGATGTGATTTGTACATTTCACAATATTCCAGAAGCAAAATGTATGAGATGTAGCCTTTCTTACCTTTTACTCATACTTTTTATTTCTCACTTCGTGAAATTCCAGTTTTTATAAAACATGTAATATGATGGATGCTCAGTAGGAAAGAGACTTTTAAAGGTATGAAACAAATTAGGTATATAGAGTGATATACTTGGCCAGCTGGTTCAAGAAAACATAGCAAACATTATTGAAACCAAACACTACCACCAAAAATAGTTTGTCTCAGGAATGAATGATTAAACATCTGAAAACCTAGTCTTATAAGTTAGCACATTAACAGAATAATAATAAAAAAAACAGCCAGGTGACTGTCTCAATAAAGGTTTAAAAAGCCCTTGGTAAGAGTTAACCCTAATTCGTTCTTTTTAAAAAATTAAAATTCTAAAAATAATGCTGTATTAAAAGGTGGAAGATTTATATAATCTGAAGAGAAACCAGAGTATGGTGGTGTATTAAAAGCATGTTCAGTAAAATCAGAAGACAAGCATGTCTGATCTTACTTCACCACTAGAACTCAACAATGTATCAAAGGTCCTAAATAAGACAAACAAGAAAACAAATGAGGTAGAAATATTAGGATTGCCTAGGTTGGCTAGACATGAGTTCATCACAGAAACAATTACTCTCCTACATACTCCCAACTAATTAAAAGGTGAAAATATAATGGGATTGCATCTCATTCAGTGCATATGTGTGTGTGTGTGCATCCAATACTCAATAATAACCCTATTGATAAAGGTGAAATACACAGGTAAAGAAGATCACAAAATTTCCTATTTCATGAAACAGATAACATCCTGGACCAGATGTCAAACATATTTTAAAGAGATTTTTTATAAACTCTAAAGCATAGAGGCTCAAGAGTTGTCAAGTAGACCACTGAAACAGAAGAGAGAGCCAAGTAACAGAATAAGGAAAAAAGTAAAATATAGTTTGCACTAAAGGTGGTATATTATCTCAATAGGAAAAGAATAGGCTTTATTTATTTGGAGAAAACTGAAATATACTGACAAAAAAACTAGATTGATAGCTTACATTGCGCAGTACATAAAAATAAATTCTAGGAATAAAGAAATAAAGGTCAGGGAAAGTTATAAAAACATTAGAAGAAAATATAGAGGATTTTTTTAGAATATTAGGGTAATATTTAGGATAATAGGCTTTCTTTATGAGATAAACGTCTACAATAATATAAGTAACTTAAGGAGATGACTACCAAAACACTAAACCTTTAACACAACAGAGCACAGAGATGTGTACAATTTATGCATTACTTCAAGGTTTTCCTTGACCATCATATTTTTCTGCACACTAATTTTTATTTCAAAAATATATTTACTGAGCTTATTATGCAAGATCCACATGCCCATTTGGTTCATCTCCTTCTCACCAGTACTGAATTCCAGATCCTCTGCTCAGGGAAGATGTATAAAACTGACTAATGCCAAAGAGGAAACTACTCAAATCCTATTTCATTTCCATTTTCTCATATAGAGAAGTGGGTTTCAAATGGAAACTGAGGACTAATTCAGAAGGAAAAAAATGGCAAGAGAGCAGGTAAACTGGGTCCCAGTGTCCTGGAACAGATGGTTCCTGACTCCTCAAGGAGCTGTAAGAATTTGTAGATGTAGCTAGGCTCGGTGGCTCAGCCTGTAATCCCGCGCTTTGGGAGGCTGAGGTGAGTGGATTGCCTGAGCCCGCGGGTTCGAGACATGTCTGGGCAACTTGGCGAGACCTCATCTCCACAATAAAATAAAATGAAATAAATCAGCCGGGCGTGGTAGCACATGCCTGTAATTCCAGCTCCTCGGAAGGCTGAGGCGGAAGAATCGCCGGAGCCCAGCAGGTCGAGGCTGCAGTGGCCGCTGCACTCTAGTCTGGACGACAGAGTGAGACTCCAACTCAAAAAAAAAAAAAAAAAAAAAAAGAATTTGTGGATGTGACTAGAGCACCACTATTCATTATCTGGGGGCTGGGTAGAGAGCCTAAAGATTAAAACTGGCACTGCTTTTTTTTTTTTTAAACCAGGTGTGATGGCTCATGCCTATAATCCCAGTAGTTTGGGAGGCTGAGGTGGGAGAATTGCTTGAGCCCAGGAGTTTGAGACCAGCCTAGGCAACATAGTGAGATCTTGCCTCTTGCCTCTACCAAAAAAAAAATTTGCCAGACATGGTGGTATGCACTTGTAGTTCTAGCAACTCAAGAAGTTGAAGAGGGAGGATTATCTGAGCCCAGGATGTATATAGGCTACAGTGAGCCACGATCGTGCCTCTGCACTGCAGCCTGGGTGACAGAGTGAGACCTTAACTCAAAAAAAAAACAAAAAGTTTCATTCTAGAAATTACAGAAGGGTAATGAATTTAATCCCATTCCTGGTGATGAGTGTAGCCTAGATTCTTCAGTAGGCCTAGATTTCTGATTTTTCCCAGAACTCCCCCTGGCTGTGGAGTTTATAAACCAGTTCTTTATAGGTGCAAAGCCACCACTGGGTTCCTTCCTAAGCTTTCCCTAACTTACAGCCACTCCTTTACAGAGACCAGTTGTGCCAGCAACACGGTTCAGATAAAAAAAAAAAAAAAAGTAGCATCAGAGATGCTGAACAAGGCATGATTCAAGGGCAAGTAGAATGAGTTATTTTTCAAGTCTATAATATTCGTTTTATTTTCACATGCTGTATATAAAACCCTTCACTTTTTATTTTATCTCTTTTGAATCTTTTCATATGAACACTAAACAGCCAAAGTGAGAAATTTTCTGTCATTTTCCAAATTTTAATATCAAATTTGTTTGTTTTAAACAAATTCCCAACTCTTCTGCCGTAATGTATTAAGTAGCACAAATGTCATGTTCTACCAATTAGTAAACAGGCTTACTAAAATAGAACTCTCTGTATTAATCACATAATTTTCTTCGGGCCAGAAAAAAAATGAAGTAGAAAAATCCAAATGTTTCTAAATCCACAAATCAGTGTGATGTTAATTAACTAAACTGACAAGCACAGAATATTCCAGGTGAAGAGGTCTTTTTAAGACCTCTTAAAAAGAATCTGGCTATACAGTATGTATACATGACATTCATAAAAATTACATGGGTAAGGCATGAAGTTTATTTTAGCCTTGGGATGGCATCACACAGTTCTAACTTCAATTAGAAAGAGCATAGGAAACACAGGCCAACAAAACCCCTGGACTTTTTAATATAATATCAAAACAGGTATAGGAAAACAAATTCACGGCACATTTAAAAATACGAGAATTCCTGGTGAAAAGGTGGCATGACTATACACATATTGCTCCATCTTCTTCCGCAGTCTCATTTAAATGACAAAAAAGAAAATTTTTTAAATGTGGAAACAAATCCTTTAAGGAATTTGAAGGAAAAATTCACACTTCAGAAATTTCCAGGCATTTTTATTTAATAAAAGAGCAAATGGTACTTGTAGGTCAGGCTGACCGGATCTACAACTCCTTGGCGCAGAAGTAAATGGAAGAAACCACAGCAGGCCATTAACATTCATTGTTGTGGGGCAGTTGGGAGCCTATTCGAACCCCACTAGGTTTTTCAGAACCATAGCAGTAGGAAGGCTCCCTGGATAGGAAACCTTCTGGAGTGCATATTCTAGTTTATTCTTGACGCTGATGTGTGCACCCTAGTAAGAACAAAGGCACTTTCCCAGCCACTTCTTGGTTGTCAAACAAGAATTAAAATTTAAAAAACAAACAAAAAAATCAACTCATCAGCATGAAAGCAAAGCTCCTTGCCACCTATGCTACGATTCCAACACTCTCCCTATTACTCCAGGTTGCTGTATTTTTGATCAGGTAATATAAAACTACTTCAAAACAATCTGAGCCTCAGAGGACCCATCCATGCCGATTATCAAAATATTGACTGTCGATTTCAAATCCATCCTTCTTTGTCCTGCTCTGTATTACTAGAGCTGGACCCTGTAAACATTTCTCCTTTGCCAACTGTAAAAATGTTAGGCTTTGCCAATAGAGGGTGCTAGAGATACACTGCAAGACAGAGTGGAAGAAGGGGGCTTCTTTCCCTGATTCTGGAGTGCTTTTCTTCTTGTATTGATGCATCAGCAAGTGGGATGCCCAGTGGCAATTACTCTCTAGCATGTTTCTCCAGTACCCTAGGAGGCATCTTCCTGTGGATTATCCCCAGCCCTTTGGTACCCAGATGAGCAGCTTCCTGTTCAACAGCTCTAGCCCACCAACACTCCAGTGAATCTGTCTACCACACACTGAGATGCAGTCAGACCATCTCCAATGGGATCTAATTCCCAACCTCGACTGGATATGAAGCGATGCCTCATCCAAATTTTCAGATCCTTTCTTGCACAGTTTCCCTCAGCCCTAGAAGAAGTAGCTGTTCCATGCATTTGCCATTTATATCCTTAAAATCTAACTTAACCTTTTTAGTACTTAATACCTTTGACTGGTAAATAATACTTTCACTAAAATTTCCCTCTTCACATTTTTGTGAGGTTAGTCTCCTGATTGTAACCTGAGTGCTACACTGTCTCAATGCCTAATTTTACATATGAAGAGAACCTTCACAGGAGTGAACAAGGAGACAGGGAGCACCGAGCATAGGAAAAGATGCTATAGGTCAAAATAAGGAAATAGGTCAGAGGAATTAGAGTAAAATGATTCCTATGAAATAATTTTACTGCAAGCAAAGGAGACTATTTTTGACCATTTGAAACTAGAGCAAATGAAGCCGGACTCGGTGGCTCAGCCTGTAATCCCGCGCCTTTGGGAGGCTGAGGTGAGTAGATTGCCTGAGCCCGCGGGTTCGAGACCCGCCTGGGCAGCAAGACCTCATCTCTACAATAAATCAAAAAATCAGCCGGGCATGGTAGTGCATGCCTGTAATTCTGGCTACTTGGAAGGCTGAGGCGGAAGGATTGCCAGAGCTCAGCAGGTCGAGGCTGCGGTGGCCGGGAGCGGCCACTGCACTCCAGTCTGGGCAACAGAGTGAGATTCCAACTCAAAAAAAAAAAAAAAAAGAAACTAGAGCAAACGCTCATAAAGTGGTAACTCTTAAAGGTAGTATAGAGATGAAAAACAGACTTATGGGCAACCCCTTCAGGTCCCCTCCCACTGTGGGAGCTTTTCTGTCCTCTCAATAAATCCTGCTTTAAAAAAAAACAGACTTACTAAATTTAACATATAATGAAGACAGGGACAGCAGACTGGATTCTTGGAGAGAAAATAAATTAATAAAGTCTCATTTCAAGAGGAAAAAATCATAAACATCAAAACAAGGGGAGAAAAGCCAGTTACCGACAAAGAATAAATTGATTCCAGACTTCTCCTCCATAACAATAATATTTATAAATAAAATAAAGCAACAACCACTAAGCTGCAAAAGAAAAAGTTATGATGCAATTATTCAATATTCAGTAGACTCATCATTCTTGGGTAGAGATAATAGAAAAAGTTCTCTGAATATATGAAGTCATAAAGCATTATGCTATATATCTTTCCTGAAAAAAAAGTCCTCAAAAAACCTGCAACTGGTACAGGACTCAAAATTAAGAGGTCAAAATTCAAGAAGTATTAGTAAATAAAGGCAGGAAGTAAACATGAGTTCAGAAAGTAAAATGTTCTAATTAAAATATTATATAATGTATAAGACTGTAAAAACTGAAGGCAAATTTTAAAAATGTTTTTGAATTTAAAATTCAAAATGTAATAAAAATAATTTTTGAATAGTCATAATAATCTAATCTTAAAGTTCCAGTGCAAGAAATCTGTAGAAAAGATGCTATATTTCCTATTTTACACAGCAGAGAATCAAAGGAATATTTAATTCATTATTGTGATAATCAGAGAAAAATAAGCTGCAAAATTTTAATTGTAAAGTTAATCTTAAATAACCTAATAATAGGTTATTTATAACTTCCAAGTAACATAAGGTGAAAAGGACAAAGAAATATCACATTAGGCAAAGAAAAAAAGTCAACATGATATCCAAAGAAAAACTGTGTTTGAGTGCTGATTTTATATCCTTCATATATTTCTGGTATTTATTTCATTTGCAACGATCAAGAATAATCTGTATAATCAGAAACAAAAAATAAATATTGTAGAAAATCCTTTAGAGCAAGAATTTCTTAAGAGACATTTCCATTTGTCATCAATTGCAAAGTCAGTCAATCCACACATATGTACAATTGCCCCAGAAGACCACTTAAGGAGAGTGCTATCTTTCTTTACCACAGGTTTTTGTTATTGTGTGCCTGTGTGTGTGTTTGTGTGTGTTTAACATGCCTATTCAGCTCTTCACAATGCAGACTTGAATGATAAAATCCAGGTCTGATCAGTGATTAAAAAACATCAGAAAAATAAGAGATTTTAAAAATTATCTATAACGCAACTCACTTGTCTTACCCATGGAGAACTCAGGCCCTGAAAAGTAAGTAGCTTGTTCATGTCTAGCCAATAGAGTTATTTCCAATAAATGTATGGGATTAGCAAGAATACTATAAAACTAGTAGTTTCATGAAGCCTTGAGGGTCTTGGATAAGGCTCAATAAAAATGCCCTATTGAATATGTAGGAACCAGCTGAGCAGAGTAGATTTCTAAGATACCAGCCAACTCTAAAACTTTATGGTTGGGGAAATTAATTGGCTACTTTGTCTTCCAGATTCCGAGACTTAGAGGCTGCCGCTTTGGATTAGACACTGGGCCTGAAACCGCTGGAAAGCCCACCTAGCTAGTAGCTGAGCTATTGAATGGGCTGCTCAGCTATTCCAAACTTCAGGCTCAGAAACCTTCCAGTCTATCTCCAGGAGAGAACAAGATTAGAGATAAGATGTCTACATATAAAATCATTAACAGTTTTAAAAGCACATAAGCCTATACACATACTAAAGAACCAGACCCTGAGTCTGGAACAGCCTGCAGTGACTTTCACAGACACTTGCTATCTATAATAAGGTTTCTTTTTAACCTATCTGTCAAATACTAGGCTTTTTTCCCTCAGAACATCAAAAGGGTTTTCTTTCTTTTTTTTTTTTTTTTCCAACTGCATGCCTACCTCCAGATTGAGGAGGAAAGTGCCTTGAAATTAAAGTATGTGTGGAGGGGTGCTTTTTTTTTTTTTTGGTCTATAGTGCATACTTACAGGGAAATTAAGCCATTAAATTTAGTCAAGAGCCTTTTACAGTTGTTTTGTTATTTTGCCAAAGATCTTTTATGAAAGATTTGGGAATCATTCTGAAATACCACAGTGGATTTTAAAAGAAAAACCAACCCCAAGGACATTCTGCCTTCTCCAGCTTGAAGTGTAGCTCTGAGAATTTCCATCTGGAACCAGAAGGCTGTGGGTGCCAGGAAGGGAAGCTCTGGACATTCTCCAGTCATTCTTGACACGACTGTCAGAGGCCAAGAGAGACCCAGGAAACATGGTACCAAGAAACAGAGGCAGCCATTATCATAGTCTATTTAGTCTAGCTTATATTTTATCTGTAACCAAGATACTCAAGTGATTCTGACATATAACATATATATGTATATATATATGTGATTTCCATATTGGATCTTAATTCTGTTCCCACTATCTCTGCTCAAGATGAGATTTTATGGTTGAGATAGCTCTATAGAATAGTATTTCATTCTTCAATTAGCTCATCCCTCCTTATAAGAAGGTTTCATATAGATCCATTCTGTGCTGAATTCCTCTCTTGGGTACAATAATTTAATGGATAATGACTTAGGATAAATTCAGGTTTACAACAGAGAAGAATAATGAGCAAACTGACAAATAAGGACTATTTACAGGGAAGTTTTGTTTGTCAAATAAGATGTTTCAAACATCTAAGACTATGTCTTTAGACACTGTCTTTAGACACTGTCTCTCTATACACTGTGACAAAAATGCTCCAAAGGAGGTGGTAGTTAGTGTGTGTGTGTGTGTGTGAGTGTGTGTGTGTGTGTGTGTGTGTGTGTGTGTGTGTGTGCATGTGTGTGCAAGAAAGACAAAGAGAAAGCATATACCCAGGTGAGAAACTATGGGTGGAGTTACTACTCTGCCCCAAATATTCAGTTGTTATGCCCCAAAACAAGTAACAAGTAATCAGCACTCAGATATTTAATAATTAAGTAACCAACTAATCAATTAATTATGTCATCTATTACAAGTGAGTCTCCAATTCTTTACAAGGAAGCTTTTACACTTCTGTTATGGGCCAGCCACATGAGCCAGGCTAAGATAGAAAAGAGCCTCCCAACACGCTGGCAAGGTTAAAGAGCCCTGCTTTATGTATCTGTATGTTGGCACTCAGAATTATGCACATGTACACTCACAGGAAACAGCTACCTTTGTCATTATTTTTTCCTTTCACCACTGGAATCTTTTTTCTTCCTTTAAAGCTCCTTTGACCAACAGTATGCAAAGAGATCTGTAAGACCTTTCGATTTCAAAGCATGCTAAGACACCAAAAGTTCCCACTCAGGAATTAGCAATTGTCACAAAGTATCCCTTGAATTTAAATAAGAAGACAATGCATCATTGGGAGGCACAGGCTTCAAATGCCTGTAGACACATTTCAAAGGAACAATGTGATGGGAAATATTCACAGCAGATACGTTATGTAACCACTGGGCTACTGTGAATAAGGAAATAAGTCACAAGTAGATGTCCTCAATCAAAACCTTCCTGTCCCGCTGACTGACTGTCTCTCTCTCTCTCTCTCTCTCTCTCTCTCTCTCTTCCAAAATATAGAGGAGTCTCTTTCAACAATCCAAAATGATCCTAAAGAAACAAAATATTATCAATTAACTGTCCATAAACCCTAAGCCAAACTGGAATATACTAGAATTGGATTTAGAATAGGGTTTAAAATAAGCTATTCTTAATTAATCCATTACCTTGAAAATTCCACCAGTGTTTATTTTTCTATCCTGGATGTCCGATACTGACTTTTAAAAGGAGTGCTTGGATATTTGCTATGTGCTAAGAATAAAATACTACGCAAAAGCGTAAGTGACAGCTGCCAATAGTGGTACCTTTTAGGAGTTACATGTCTGCTCCCCAGAACTGCTAGAATCAGAAGGAAAAGAACAAAATTCAGTTTTCCCTTTGCCATTCTCCTTGGAACCCATATTTCCTAATTTGGCATTTTTATTCTTTGGGAGAAAAATTATTAGGGCAGTTTTATAATTTTAAAGTATTTTCTTAATATAATCTTTTTAAAAGTCACCCTGAGAGTTTCACAAAAGCCTCAAGAACAAATCAAAAGACAAACAACACCATACCAAGAAATACGCCAGAGGAGGAAAGGCAACAGGTAACACTGACTTGCCTTGGCAGCACCGTTTTTTGGTCAGAGACTGAAGCAGACAGTTCTGTACAACATAAAGGATGCAGCTTGACATATACCCACCTGTGAGGTCCTCCTATAGTTTCCGCTACTAAAGGAAGTCAGGCAAAGCTGGCAGGGATTTCTTCTCAAATCATGGAAACCATGCCCACATCCTTCATTTTCCATTTTACACTCTTTCTTGACGGTTCTTTCCTCTGTAGCATGGACTGTTGTTTTCAAGAGGTTATCTTGTTAATAATATGCATGACCATTTTCTGAACACAGGCTCACACACAACTCAGATTCCTCAAAGATGAGATCTTTGTGCTATTCACAACTGTAACGTTTACACTACTGTGAAAAGAGTCAAGTTATGAAGCCCTTAGTTGACAAGTGCACAGGGACCAGCACACAATGTTCCCAAGTGGTAGGTCCACTCTCCCATGACAATGGAAAGATGACAATGGAATCACAGTGTCTCCTATCCATCCAAAACATTTGGGCAGTGATGAGTTCATTTTCAGGTGGGGGGAGAAGGGTTTTCTATAAAACTTCCAGGGACATTTTAAATCGTCATTATTGGGCTATCAGGGTTTGGTTCCCAAGTATGAAATGCATTCACTGCAAATAAAACATGACATTTTTTACAATTTGCTGAAAAGTCTAGCCAAGCATGAACTTTTTTTTTAATGACATCCTGCTTATCACAGAGATTTCTGCACATGACAGAGAACTGGCTTTCTAGAGAGAACTGGTTTTGTTGTTGTATCATTGTGCTGCTTTTGTGGTTGTTTAGTTTCTTTCTTCTATATAAGTAGAATGGATTAAAAAGAGAAACTTGTGATACACATAAGCAGTCTAACAAAGCCACACTCATCATTTTATAGTTCATGTATACTTCAAAATAGAACTGATAGCCCAAATTAATAGTAAAACAACTCAAATAAAAACATGCTTTGCCACTGAGCATGATGTATGTATTTATAATTCTTTTTCGCTTGGGTTTATTGCTTAGTTTGTTGTTGTTGTTGTTGTTGTTTGAGTTGGAGTCACACTCTGTCGCCCAGACTGGAGCGCAGTGGCCGCTCCCGGCCACCGCAGCCTCGACCTGCTAGGCTCTGGCGATCCTTCCGCCTCAGCCTTCTGAGTAGCTGAACTACAGGCGCGTGCTACCATGCCTGGCTAATTTTTTGATTTATTGTAGAGATGAGGTCTCGCCAAGTTGCCCAGGCAGGTCTCGAACGCACAGGCTCAGGCAATCCACTCACTATTGCTTCATTTTTTAAAAGATTCGCTACTTAGGTAATTATATTGTAGGTAAAAATGGTTGCCAATCTCATATCAGAAATGAACTTTATAAACTTATAACCACTACAAGTGTTGCACATCTGCTTCTCAAATAACTACCAACCGAAACCTATAATACAGTGAGGACAGAAGTATATTGGTCTACAATGATTTACAAAAATGCTCATGACAGTTGGGCTAGCACAGATCATTGATGGCATCACTGATTAAACAAGATGCTTTAAATAGTGCTTCTCAAACCTCGATGCACACCCACATCACCTGGAGATATGTTACATCTTCCAGTCACCAGGTCTTTCGCACACATTTTAGATTCAGAAGATTCAAGAGATCTCGGATGGGGCCTAGAAATTTGAATGAGCACCCAGTTCATTCTAAAGCACTCATGGCTCCCATGCTTCATTCATAAATGGAGTCTGCATCTCCACATGCAAGCTTACAGAGCTGGTAGACAGACACTCAACGTAGGATTCCATGGGCAAAGCTGGCTGAAAAATACTCACAGTACATAGCCATAAAGCAGAGACTCAGGATAGCCTCCACTTGGCAACACCTCGTGGGAGGCAGGATGTTGTTGTCATATCATGTTTACTCCTCTTGAAGCACTCTCTCCTACTCCTGACCACAGCATACCACATAGGGAGCAGTTGGAATGCCTGGATGCAAACCCTGGCTCCACCAATGATTTAACTTCTCTCTGCCTCAGTTTCTTAATCTCTAATATGGGAAGAGTAATGAGTACTGGAAATCACTTAAGTAAATTACTTAAGTAAAATGATGCATGTAAGTCTATGCAGAGTAACACCTAACATACAGGAGATGCTCAGTAATTGTTATACGTGTATCTGATAAGTTTAAGGACACAAACCCTTGCTGACAATGCAGAATACAAAACAGTCACTGAGGAAGTAACCTGTAGAACCCCAATATACAAACTGAGAGTCAAGGTCCAAGTTTGAAGTTTTATGCATTTAAATTTGTACAGAGAGCATCTGCCAATCATCCCACCCGCTTTCTACTTTCTAGCATTTCTATTTCTCTAGCTCCCTTTCATCTGGCTGGCTCCTCCTTCCAAACCAACTCATGGAATTAGATTCTTCTTGCTAATTTACTGCCGCCCTAGCTCCAGGCTGGGGATGGTCAATGCCATAAACCAGAAATCCCCAGAGGAACAACGCCATTTCAGTGTGGGTTCCCAACCCATGGTTCCAATTTCAGGTTAAAATGGTACCCCAACAAACTGGGAGTGGTAGCTCACACCTGTAATCCCAGCACTTTGGAAGGCCACGATGAAAGGGTTGCTTGAGCTCAGGAGTTTGAGACTAGTCTAGGCAACATAGCAAGACATCGTCTCTACAAAAGAAAAAGAAAAAAAACCAAAACTTAGCCAGGCATGGTGTTAATGCATCTGTAGTCCCAGCTACTTGGGAGGTTGTGGAGGGAAGATCACCTGAGCCCAGGAGATAAGACTATGGTTAGCTGTATGATCATGCTGCTGTCCTCCAGCCTGGGCAACAGAGAAAGACTCCAACTCAAAAAAAAAAAAAGAGGAAGGAAAACAAAATAAAACAGTACCCCCCAAGTCAAGACTTGGTGTCCTCATCACCTAAACTTTGTCATCGAAATTCCAGGAATTTAGTTCTCCTCCCTTCTGAACACTAAGCCTTTTGTGGCTCATATACCTATAAAACACACTCTCCACCTGTTCGTGATTCTTTAAGTCCCACAATCTTGGGAGATTTAAGCACATTTCCATTCCCATTCTCCTTGCCTTCTGTTGTCAATGCTCTAAATGAGTTTTCTCCTTTGTCAGATATGGAAGTTCTACCCAGTTGGATTCTGTTCTCTTGTGGCTCTATATTTTATAACTTGATCACCTACCACATCATAGGAAATTTGCTTTCCCTATTCCAGTGATTTGGAAACTCCATCACCATGAAGCCACTTTTGGAGCCCTATCCTATATCAATAACTCTCTATATAGCGTTAGCTTCTAGCAATAACATAAGACTTAGTTACATTTTAGCCTCCTGGTCTCAGTCATCTCTGTCAATTTCAAAGCCACCATGGTCTTGGTAATGAGATCTTGCCTCCAACTGGTTATTAGGCATTTTCACCAAACTACAAAATTTTAGAGGTGAAGACAACTTAAGAGGATCACCTGCTGCAATCTTCTTGATTCTCCAAATACAGGAACCAAAGTTCCCCTTTGAGAGACTTACTCAAGCTCACATAGTTAGGGAACAACATTACGAATTTCCGATGCTGCTCCAGCAATCTATCCACCAATGCTAATTTCATGACGCAGACATAACAGACATTTATCAAATAAGTAGCTGGCATACTAAGAGATTGGTGACAAATACGTTAAATCACAGAATTTTAAATACACAGAAAAACAAGAAGATTCTTGCAGAAGATGAGTAAGTTTAGTGCCTTTACTGTGGTGATGGATTCACAGTGTATGTATATGACCAAACTTATCAAAATGTGTACATTAAATATGTGCAATTTATATTTACCATTTACGCCAAAATAAAATGTTAAAAAAATAAAAGATATTCCGGTAGGGATCAATATATAGTCCTAGGCACAGGTTTTAAAAATAGCTTTTAGAATGTTTGCAGAAGCTTTATTTAAAATACTTCAAAACTAGAAACACTTCTTGACTGTCAAGAAGTGTAACCCCACATCTTTAAAATAAAAAAAGAAGTGTATGGATAGGCAAATTATGGTATATTCATACAATGGAACACTAATCATCAATAAAAAAGAATGAACTACTTAACCATGTAGCAACAGATGAATCTCAAGAACATTATACTGAGCAAAACAAGCTAAGAACAAAAATGTACATATGGGATGATTCCACCACATAGAATTCTATAAAAAGAGCAAATCTAAACTATAGTGACAGATAACAGAGAAGTGGTTGCTTAGGCAGAGAGTGGACAGAAGGACTGAGCGCAGAGGGGTACAAGGGAACTTTGTGGGGGTGGAAATGTTCCGTAGATTGACTGAGATGGTGGTTTCATAAACACATACACTGACCAAATTTCATAGAATGTTATATTTTAAATGGGTACATCCTACTGAATATAAATTATAATCCAATAAATTGACTACAGAACACATTTTAACTCTGTGGAGAAAAGAAAAACTTGATTAACAGGTTTTATCTACTATCCCATGAGACTCATAAATCCCATGTGAAAAAATAAATTGAATTTTAAAGGATTATAAACTTACCATGGAACAACATAATTGCAAAAGAAAAAAAGGAAGGAAAAAATGCAATTTTAGGTTGTCTTACTAATACTATACTTTTCAGATGAAGGGAAATTGTAATTCTATTATACTATGCATTAATCAAAACATACTTACAGTATTATCTCCTATGACCTGCAGCTATGTTCCTACACCTATAGTCTTCTAAGCACCAAATTAATTCTTCTTCCATACAAAAGGAAAATGTACTATAAATTGTGTGATTATGTATTATATAATGAGTGTGTTTTAATTCATTGTAAATTGTAAACTGTTTAAAATACAACGAAGTAGAACAATAAAATGAAAACTAAACATTACATCTCCACTTCAAAATGGCCACCAATCATATGTTGTGCAGTTACTGTACTACATATCTTTTCAGTCTTTCTTGAAATATGTGGATGTAAGTATATACTACAAAAATTGAACAATGCTGTGCATGCCATTTCAAAACCTGCTTCTTTTACCCCAAAATATAATGTAACTTTATTTTCATATTGCTAAATTTTCTTCTTCATCATCATTTATAATACCTACTGAATGATCTTAATAGTCTAAGATCAATCCCCTATTCTTGAACATGTATATTTTTTTCCCTTTTTTTTGAGTTGGAGTCTCACTCTGTCACCCAGGCCGGAGCGCAGTGGCACACTCACAGCCACTCCAGTGTCGACTTGCTGGGCTCCAGCAGTCCCTCCATCTCAGCCTTCCAAATAGCCAGAACCACAGGCGCTCGCTACCACGCCTGGCTAATTTTTTTATTTATTGTAGAGTCAAGGTCTTGCCAGGTTGCCCGGGCTAGTTACAAACCCTCAAGCACAGGTAATCCACTGGCCTCGGCCTCCCAAAGTGCTGGGATTACAGGCTGAGCCACTGAGCCCAGCCATTTTTTCCATTTTTTAAAAAACATAATCAGCAACTTTGAAATTAATAACCATATAGCTGAATTTCTAGGCAGAGCATAAAAAATTCATAAGGATAAATTCCTAGAAGTGTAATTGCTAAGACAGAAAGTATGCACATTCTTAAGGCTTTCAATAGGCACTGACAAATTGAGAACCCTATTTAAAAGAGACTCTGACAAACTGGTCGGCATCCAAAGGATAACAACCAAAATGTCTATGCAACATGTTCTGGAGACAGGAGAAGGGACCAGGCATAGTTGGCCTGGAGAAAAGAAAACTTAGAAAGGAAGGTAAGTTCCTGCAAAGTAGGAATTTTGCTTTCTTGTCTGCTTCTTCATTTGTTTCTCACTGAAAGCTGATTCAACAACAGAACGGAAGGCCTGGGGCCAGTTAGTTCCTGGGTTGGTCATTAAGCTACTACACCTCAGCTTTATTTTACCCTTTCATGCCATTTTACCTTTCTGTGCTGTTTTTTGTGATGTTGCAAATCTGCAGCCACGTTTCTCCTTTGCCAGGGGATTTCCCCCTGTTGGCCTCTACCAATAGGGGGCACTGGAGGGAAATGAAGGAAAGAAAAGGGGCCGACTTGTCCATGTTCTGCTCTTATCAGCATCACTCCAGCAATAGCTCTTCATACTGGCAGCTGCAGTGGATTCCAGTTTGTCATTTTCCCAGCGCTCCCAAACCCAGCCTCACCACAGCCCCTCCCTCGGAGTTCTGGTTCCTAGCTCCATACCTCCGTCTGAGCTTCTAAGTTTTAATAATTGTAATCTCTTCCCATTGTTCCTGTCTCAAGAGGTAACAGCTGCTTCCTGTGGATACTTCCTTCCCTCTTTTACTTTTTCAGTTTTTCAATACCTAGTTAACAATTCTTTAGAGTGAATTCTCTGTTAAAATGACTGGTGTGTTTCTGGTATCTTCATCGGACCGTGACTGATATGGCCTCCCATTGCTGGAGCTGGGTTAATAGAGAATGGATTACCTCTGGCCTAAGAGACTGTAAAGAAAAGTCCTGGACTGAAAGAAAGTTGTACTAGATCAGAGGACTGAAAATTGTTTTTTACCAATACAGTCCTTTTTGAAAACATAATATCACGCCAAACTAATATGTAAAGCATACAAAAGCAGGGATGCTTTGGCTAATATGGGGGTGTGGAGCATTCTACCCTTACCTCATTAGCCCCAATCCACCAGCAGCTTCAACAAAGTTTTACTCCTGCCACATCCTTCTGTGAAATTCCTGGATTCAGTAGGGCCCAGTCTGGCCATCACTGATCTAGACAACTCAAGTTCCCTTCCAAATCTTCTGATTCTATAACTATGTAATTCTTTTTGCATGACCTCAGGGTTTGCTGGAAATCTATGTGACCCCAGTAACAGCTCAAGTAAAACAGAAGACATCTACCAAAGGGTGCCTCATATACTCCTTGCTGTCCCATCTACAGATCTGGCCACAAAAGGAAATCGAGAGATCTTTCTCAGTCAGGCTGGAGTAATGCAGTGAAGAAACCATTATTATTGTGGCGCTGCCATTCTTGCTGTTAGGTTAAGGACAGGTCAGCGTTTTTCATTATAATCCCCCTTCTTTCAGAGGTTTCTAACATGGCTATAAAAATCTGCTCTAGCTTAAAGTTTGGCATGAAAGTTCTGGCTCCAGGCTGTACTTTCTTTCAGTGAAGCTACTAAGAATGTGTTTAGCTACTTTAGGACTCAGAGAGGGCACTGAAAGTTCTGAATAAGAGAAATCTGTGCTTTCAAATGCCTCTTTTTCCCCCCTCCCGTCCCCCCAAAAAATCAAGCTACCTTTTTAAAAAACAATTTATTCCAGGTCATTGGCTGAAAATACAGCTTTGCTTCTTTAGGAATTGCTAAACAGAACCAAGTCTTTGTGATATCCAAACTCTTCCAAGGCAAAACAGCCTAATGAAAACAAGATATTTTGTATTAAGGATGGTTTTCCTGCACCCGTGTTCCACTGTGATTTGGCTTCAGCTTATGTATTTACCTTTTTGGATCCACTCAAAATCGAGGTCTATTGCTTTTAGAGCAAATTCCAAACATTCAAATTTTGCACAGATGACATTTTGACTTGCAAATTCTTCTCAACAACAGTCAACAAAGATGGTCAGCAGAAGGTATTAGAATGATTCATTCTTCACAGAAGAAAAGATTGAAGCCCAAAAAGTTTGACTTGCTTAAGATACTGGTCAAAGTAAACTAGGAAAAAAAATGTCCTGTGCTTGCTCTGAGATGTATGCTGCTTTCCTAAGCTCCCACAGTATCTGCAAACCATAGTGAAGAAAGCGAAAAGAGGCCACATCATCCAGAAACTTCTGCAAATCTAGAGCAACTTGTTCCACAGATGGAATTTTCTCATCTGCCTGTCCAGGAATGTTGCTCTAATCAGGAGAAGTCAGGGAAGTTTCAAAGTCCTCATCCTGTTCCTCTGCCTTTGGGACACTGTTAAAGTCACAACTAGGAAAATGCTTTTATCCCCAAGCATGTACCTCAGTGCTGGGAAGAGCACGAGCAATGGAGCCAGATAAATCTGAATTAAAATCATAGCTTTACCACTCCAAATCAAGAAGAGTATCTTTTTCTATCTTTGAAAGATGAATATGAAAAAAAAACCTACCTCAAAAAGTTTGCTATAATCATTCAAAGTACCGACACACGAGAAATTCAATGAATTATAGCTCCTGATAAGCAAACATAAACATTGCCCTGCCCTCCCCAAAAAACTTAGAAACTAAAAAAGAAAAGAAAAAAGAAAAAGGTAGATATTTGACAGATATATGTTGAAAAAAGTAAGGGCACTAACTATGAAATATTCTCCTCCTTAAAGACATAAAATATGTACAATGATTTAAGGAAGTTAAATACAAGGATCCATCTGGAAAAGCTATTGTAAAACCGTTTGTGCAGGAATCTGCCTGCCTGTCAAATCCAATGACTGTGACTATACTGGACCTGCCTGAAGCCTATCTTTATGACTGGGTTGAAGACTGCATGCTATGGTTGCAAAACTCCAACTCCAAGGCACCTCACCTGTGGGTTTTCCCAGCAGTCTTGTATCCATCAGTATTTCCTAAGGATCCACCAAGTCTCAGGCATTGTGCTAGGTTTGGGGGATGCAAGTAAGTACCAGGGCTTAGGGTAAGGTGTGAGGTATTCTTTTTAGGTAAACAATTTAAGGGGGCTCTAAAAATTCAGTACTCAAGATAAAAAAAATTTTTGATGCAATATAAAAGGATCGACATTACTACCAAAAAAAAAAATCCATGAGCATACTGGAGTTGGTACAAAGAACAAGTCACTTGTATACATCCCGGTATACTTAGAATTTTGATATTACGTTCATCATAGATTTTAAAATTAATATTGATCACTTTAAGTATTACATTAAAGTGCTATTTATCTTGATGAATGAGCTTTTGGCACTCCCTTAGATTTCTGACTCTAATCCTGGCCCTGAATAAGATATATTTTGTAGTTGGTTGAAACTTGAAATCTCATAGTCACCAGTGGGAGAAGTCTAAGGGAATTAAAGACAGATCACAAGTGTGAAGGCTAAGAAAGATAAAGTGAAGGAACAAATATCACAAGGTGCTTCAGTAGCAGTACCTAAAATCAGGCTTGCCATTGGATCATCTTAACACCCCACCATCCATCACACAACTGTCACAGCTTTTTCACATCTAAAACATCATTTGAGGTGGGTCTGCTCAAACTCTTATGCACATGCAGCTCCACAGGGTAACCAGTTTTCATGGGCATAGTTCCATTCCACGGGGCATTTTTCCAAATCTGCCTGGCTGGCCCTCGATCACAACAGTGGAGTAAAAAGTCTGCCCCAAAACTGTTTGACCACCATGAATTCCTCAGCTATTTCTAGATTACACAATGAACTTCATATTAAAATCAGGCCAAGCACTCAAATTCCAGCACATCACTGAGGAATACAGAGACTGGGAGACAAAGCTGTACAAAGATGACCCACTTGACTTATTTCAAAATATTCTTAAGCATCTAGACCCTCTTTCCCAGCTCCTCCTCCAGTCCTCTGTCCATCCTGTTCATACCACATTCAATCATTTCTGCTCTGATGCACATTCTTAGCTGCAGTGGCAGAGGCTGTGTGTAGTAACTCAGACCACATTTTCCAGCCTCCCATCCCCTGTATCTATGTTTGTCCATATGCCTGAGTTCTGGTCAATGGGATGTAAGGAGAGGGACTTCACTCATCACTCCTCCCAAGAACAATCCTCTTTTTCTTTGTTCCTCATCTGACTAAATGGGAAGAGCACCTCAGATCTCAATGATAGTGGAAGCTAAGGTGGATGGAGCCTAGGTCCCTGGATAAACATGTACAAAGCCCTTCCAACCAGTTGAAAATATACTTTTGTGTTAAGCCACTACGCTTGGAGAGCTGGTATAGCAACTAGCCTATTGTGACAAGCGTGCTTGCCCGCTGGACTATAAAGTCCTCACTGGCAGACGGACTCTGTATCTGATGCATCTTTGAATTCTCAACAGCGAGCTGCACACATTAGGTCAGTAAGGTGTGCAATACAATTCTATCCAAAATTAGTCACGAGTTCCCTCAAGTTCTTATATACAAGCACCTCTACTACCATTGCCAATAAAATGACTAATAATAAATTGTTCTCCTCTTTACACTCTTAAACTTGAAAATGAAGGCAAAATATTCCCCAAAACTACTGCTAATTATGATCACTAAATAGAATAATTCATGCTTCTTAAATGCCACTTCACATGCATAATCAGCTAATAATCTAAATATAAACAAACATCCTAAGACAGAGGATGGAATCAAAACGGGAGCCCCAGACACGTACTTGAGTTTTCCTCTGGAAAGATTTCTAATGCACTATGGTGTCTTAGGATATGTTTGTGCTCTGTGCATATCACAGTTGACATCTTGTCAAAACCAAGGGAAATAATTGCATCTCCAAGTAAGAGTATCATGCAGGCAGCAATTTAAATGTGGCACTGCTTATCAGCACCGATTTACTAACATCTTACTGTATATAACCATGTGTGGTAAGAGAAAAATGTATACATCCTTACCAAGGTTCAGGCATAAAAACAAAATCTGTTACACTTTCCATTCAAAGAGGATAGAACAAAGGAAAAAGGAATAAAACGAGATGTGTGGGGTTTTTTCTTCTTCCTTAGAAATAAACTTTTAAAGAAATGGAAGTCCTAAACTTTACATCTTCATTTGAAATGGGTTGAGCAAGATATAAGCCAGTTTGCTCAGGTCTTGAGGGAGAAGAAAAACAACCTATCTTATGAGGTTATTAAGCTAACACCTCAGCCAGCCGCAGGCATGCTACTCATTTATTACACAAAACTGAAATCTTCTGACAGTCCATAATTATGTGCTGAGAACTCTAATGAATAACTCTGCATCAGAAGGATTTACAAAACTTTGATCAGTGTCCCGGGAGGCAGTGGGTCAAGATGAACCTTGAAATCTGATTAACTTCACCCATCCCAATCTAAAAACACTGTTCTGTAGCTCTCCACTCTTCACTTGGATGTTTTGAAAACACAATTTTGTCAGACATCCTAAAGCAATTATAAGAAACATTAGTATTCAATTTTGAAACAGACTTAAGACAGAGTTTGTATCATTTCCCATACATACTTCTCGATATCCCTTTTTGTTCCTAGGCCCATGGTAAAAAAAAAAAAAAAAGTCACATTTTAGAGCTCAGTGTTATTGAGCATGAGTAACTGGCTGTAATTTAGTACCTTGTCCTCTGCCAGTGCCAAACTTTTTAGAAGACCTGGGTTTGCAGTGGTGCTGTGTTTAAACTGAGTTGCCTACACAACCTTTTCACTGTTCCCCTTGGTCTTAAGACATATAAATCAGGCAAAAGAAACTTGACTTAACTGAAGCTTAACCATCTGAAAAAGGAAAAGCACCCATGCCTGTGGCTTCATCAACAATTTGGCTCAAGTGGTGTGCGTGTGGTGTGTGTGTGTGTGTGTGTGTGTGTGTATGTGTGTGTGTGTGTGTGTGTGTGTGTGTGTGTGTGTGTGTGTGTGTGTGTGTGTGTAATGAAAACATAATTGCCTTGTAGTCCCTCTTAGTAGGGTTAGAGCAGGAATGGCAAAAACACAAAACATGTGCCTTTACTCCTCATTGTTGCATTCAAAGCAGACATCACCAATCAATACCCTACCTTTTTTCACTGATCCTGAAAGTCCATGATCCTTACAATATCCCTCTAGGTAGTTGCTACCAGACACGTGTAATGGAAATACTAGGTGAAACCCAGTTGTCAGTCTCGAATTTGTCCCATTATTACATGAATGTTTGAAGTGGACAAGATGTTGGCACAAATTATGTTATTCAATTTCATCATATGGGTAAAAAAAACAGAGAAATGGAGACATTAGCTTACTTTCCAGAGTTCACACAGACTATCTGTGGGGATTTTTTAATTGAACTCTGGGTTATTTTTTCTTCTTTCTTGGTATGTTTTATATCACTGAAAATGTGTACAACAGGGTGTAAGACTAAACTAAGGGGTCAGGAAAAACATCTCAGGTGTATTTCACAGATCAAGTCCCCCCCTCAAAGAAAAATCCACTGCAGAAAATGCGAGAAGAGCGATAAAAAAAATCACTCTCTACCTTGAAATCTGTGCAAGACGGCCATTAAAGTTCATCATATCTCCCTCATCCCATGTACTCCTGGCTTACATCAACAGTTTCTGGTTTCAAATGTAGAAACCATCTCCAGAGGAAGAAACTTCATCTGTTTGAGCATTCTGCATTCATCACCATTTCTACCATTGCAGACGACTTCCCACCTATTTCCAGGGGTTCAGATGGAGCCACTTAGGGCTCAGTTGTCATTCAGTATATGAGGTCAGTTTTTTAAGAACAAAACACAGTGACTTTTCCAGGTCTGGTTTAATAAAGCTTATTCTGTGTAGTAGCATTAAACAGACAGCAAGAAGTCCTTTGGGAAGAGAGAAATACTATGAAATCTTCAAAATCAACAGCAGAGAGATGCAATGCCAGTACCGTGCAATCTCTCTCATCATTCTCTCTCTCTCTATTCCTCGTCTTCCATTAAACTCAGAGAAGCCTACGGGAAATCTTTTGTCTTGGGCTTCTCTAAATTTGAAGAACCCTTGGTGGAAACACATGTGCAAGGAGAGGAAAAGAATCATGGCAAATTGCTAATGTTATGAAGCCAAAAGCCTCCAGCAGGTTCGCGTGGTGAAGGAGAAACAGCCACGGGAAAGGACTTCACACAAGGAGACGAGGAGGAGCAGCTGGGGAGGAGGTGGAAGTGGGTGACGAAGACATGGAGCCAGAAACAGAGCTGTGAGGAAGAAGGGGAAAAAAGGCTGAGCAGCCGAAGGATGGTGGTTAAAATAACTCGTGGTAACAGAGTGTTCTTTGTTACCACACACTGCTCTTTGTTATCACACATTACAGAAAGTTATAAACAACAGAAGCATGCCGTACAGTAAAGCTGCGCTTCAAGCTCCGAGCTTTGGTGACCTAACCAACTCCCTGGCTTCTTCCTCCCATGGACTGACGTTGTTTCTAGAACACCACGTTAGGATCGTGGCCATTAATCTGTACATCTCAATCTACTCACAGGACCCTTCTAGAATGTTTGGCATCATGTTCTTCAAAGAAGCCTCTTGCATTCACGTAGTGCAGGTCAAACAGAAGCAGATGGGGTTGATTCCATCTGTGATGAAAAGTGACTATCGAGTTTTACAAACAAAGCGATGAGAAACTTTTAGGGGAAATTTTTTTTAAAGCCCACAGAAAATTATCTTGTTTGGGTATGTACATAAAATTAGATACTTAACAGAAACAACAAAACAACTTGCAAGTGAAGGAGTGGATAGACAAAGCTCTCTCTCAATCTCTACTTGACTTCAAAGTCAAGCACAGCAACATTCAGACACTAAGGAAGGCTCCTTGCTCAACCTCCCACCATTGTGCTAGTCTTGATTGTCTTTCTGTCTTTATAGTCAATCATTTTGCCTCTATCACTGCTGACTTCTTTTCTTCCCTCTGTTTAAATATTGATATTTTCTCCAGGTTCTTTTTTCTCATTTCTCACTCTGCATTTTCAGGGTGCTTTGTTTCTCTCTAGACTATCGGCTCCTTCACAACTAAAGACTGTGTGTAAACTCATCCATGTCCCTTGACAGGTACACAAATCCTGAGATGGAACATGCCTGACATGTTTCTGTTATCACAGCCTGTCATTCTTCCTCCTATAGTATCTCTCAGATCTCATTTCTCTTCATGTCCACTGCCACCTTCTTATTTTATCCTGTCCAGGTGATAGCCAGAGTTATTATCCTGACTGATCTCTACACTGACCCTTTTCCCTGTCCATCCCATCTTCAGAGTATCATCAAAATTATCCTTTTAAAAGACAGATATGTCTCACATCCCTACCTTGTGGACATTTCTTCAACCATTTCCCTTCATCCTTATGTGGGATGACATCCAAACTTCACAGGATCAGAAATTCAATGTCCCTGACAACTTGACTTCTACCTCCAGATGCATCTACCCCTGCATGTATCCTACTCAGGCATATATTTTCAGTCTTCTATTTCTTTGAACACATCATTCTTTTGGCCTAGAATTCACTTGCCTCCAACTCAGTCTAGTGAAATCCTCATCCCTCACATCCCAGCTGAAGGATTGTGACCTCTATGAAACTTCCCCGACCCCACCCTAGGCAATGAGTCATTCATTCCCTCTTCTGAGTTATTATAACACTTACCCCATATCTCCTTCATATCATTTAACATGTAACATTCCAAGTTATATCCTTATGTGCATCCCACAATGTGTTTTCGGAGATCAGGAGCCTATTCTTGGTAGTTCCAGGACCTAACACAGCACCTGGCACAAATTCAAAATGTTTATTTTGCCGGGTTGAATTTAGGAAAATTTTAAAAGGGTATTTCAGAAACAAATCTAACAATCAGTTAGACACAGGAAATTGTGAAAAGCATGTGTCTCTAGAGAGGAAGGATGATGAAATGTGTTAAGAGACTTACTTTCCCCTGTATATCCTTTTGTTGGAATTCAGATTTTTGTAATTACGTAAGTGTACTGTTTTCAACATAGCACTGAGGAGGTGCTACAGTGTGTGCCTGGCATGGTACATGGGGTGGGGGGGTTTTCAGCACCATGGAACAACTTCATTAACCAGAGAAACTTGTGAACTTGGATAACCCCTGTGTAGATTAATCTTTCCCATTCTCCAACTCCCACAGAGCTTTCTTGTTCTTCAGTTACAGCACTCTTCACGGTCTAACTGATAATGGGATGATTTATAGACATGTCTTCCAAATTGGCTCATGAATCCCTAGAAAGCAGGGGTTCTCTACTCCTCACCTCCACAAAGTCCAAGAATAGTGCTCTGTGTACATGCAGCAGTAAACTTGCAATTGTTTTATTGATTTGGCCATGAAGAATGGCAAAGCATAAAAAGGGATAATTATACGTGATTGCACCCAATAATCCATGTAAAGTGGAGACAAAGAAGAGAATACCTAAAATATTACTAATAGCCATTAACAATAATATTAGGTTTACTATGGCCAGATTGGGTGCAGAAGTAGAATAGCTGTAAAAAATGTATCACTTGTTTTTCATCCCTTATTTGTGTCATGGATAATTATACATTATTCCTTCTCCTTGAATATCTGCATATCCAAAACTGTACAGAACCACTACTGAGTGAAGATGAAAAAGTTTTGATATGAAAGAAGAAAAGGAAAATAGATTCTGAAATGATATCCTCATCCACAAGCAGGAAAACAACCAGCAATCTCCAGAGAGATTTAAGGCCTCACTCTTCCAGTAAAATACCCCAGCTACATTCTTTAGTGCCAGGGGACCATTTGAAAAGCTCCTGCTATATAGAAAAGCAAAAAGTACAGGGTGTGGACTCTATCTTCTTTCAGCTTAGAATACAGTTGTATCGGCAACCACATTAAAGGTTAAACAAAACAGGGTATTTAAGGAAATAAAAATACAACATCATAGAATTCTATAGGTGAAATAAATATTCATTGAGCACCTACTACAGAAATTTTCAATACTCATATTTCTATGTGATCTGACTACTAAGTGTCCTAAGGTACCCAATCCTGTTACACAGTCCAAGTCTGACTGCTTCCTCCATGAAGTCTTCAGCTTTTTCCCACCCCCACCCACACAGAATTATTCTCTTTGGCTGTCGAACACACACAGAGATTATCCATACCTTGCTTACCTCACTCACTACTATCTATTTTACACTGAGGTTAGTTATGTACATGGAATGGCCACCATGAACTTTAGACTGATTGCAGATAGACACCACAGCCCAATCACTAGGAACCTCTCAATGCATTTGCCACATGGAACTTAGCAGACTAGCTAGACAGTGTTTGATCACAGCCATGGCAGGTTTGGATCTGTCCTCAATCCCCATATATCCTATAAGAATTCTACTTCTTAAAGGGAGAAAGAATAAAGAATATAAAGGAGATGACATACGAGAGATTAGTACTGTGTACACAAATTCATCTTATCAAGGCACCTGTAACAATTTAATTTACCAACCTGGCTCCTTTTGGGAGCAAGCAATGACTTTTATTTACCTTGGCAGTCCTATGGGACTAGCCCAATCCTTGGCATAAAACAAATGCTTAGCCTAATAACTGATTACCTGATGAATCAAATAATTAAAGGGGAAAGGAAGGTAAGAAAAATAAATGTGCTCACTTGATCAGTGCCCACTGAAAGGAGAGATGAATGAAGGTCAACAGAAGAGATGTACAATCTTCCCTCACTTTCCCCATCCTAAATTGGTCCTAAGTGATTTGCCTGTTCCTTAAACCAAATGTAAAAGAAGATGACACTTAAACATTCACGGGACAATTATCTCCTTATTTCTTAAAACTGGACACTTGCCATTTTAGACTGTATTCAATTCAATAAATATTTATTGAGCATCTCTATATATACATATACATATATATATACATATACATATATATATAGTGTGTGTGTGTGTGTGTGTGTGTGTGTGTATTTCCAATGTCAAAGAGGAAAGGGATAAACGTGAGCTTGTTGCCCCTTTCTCTCAAGGATCCTACAATCTACTCTGGTTTTCCTTGTAAATTTCAGTACCTTTTACTATGATGAAAACAAATTATGTAGTTTCATATTTATAAAGTTATACGTTTTAAAGTCATGACCAAAATGGATATACTAATACTTCTTTTCTAAAGTCCAAATGCTTCACAGCCAAATTTCTACATGGCAGGCTGCCAGTACAAAGGGCCTCACCCCAAAAGTTCTGTCTTCATTTCTCAGGAAGAAAATGGAATGGACAGCTCTTCAGTTGGAGTTTCCAATGACTTAATTTTGACAGAAACATCTATATCTACGTGCTGTGTTAAAACAAAGCTAGTAGAAAGACTTTCCCCCAGAACTTGCTTTAAGACAAAATGTAATTTTTTTAAAACTTTTTTTTGTGAATTAGTCTCAAATGCTCTGATCTGGCCCAGTTTTTCATGTCTTTTAAAATGTCTCAAATATTCATGGTTGTCTTGATTGCAGTGTGAAAGTTTAAGCTCAGGTTCTGTGGAGATGCAACACTTCATTGGATAAAAGGGATAGTACTAGGAAGACAAGTGTCACCAATGAAATAGCTCAGTTTAATGCCAGTTTATCTCAAAAATGAAAATGTCTGAAAAGGCTAACCTTGAAAAGTAGATAATATTTTTTTTCCCTTCACAAAAGTTTAAGATAAAATGTGTATGTGTGTATAAATTAATAAAAAACTATAGATACACTGATATGACCTTTCAAATTAAATCAACATAAGAATATGAGGGAAAGGAAAATATGTTACTATTTTAAAAATTATTAAGAAAGAGTATTGCCAAAATATAAAAATATTTAAAACTTAAAAAAATCAATCTCAGGTATCTTTACTAATCAGGTAGTGAAGACAGAAAAATCCACATTTCCAGGTGATCACAATGAAGATTATTCTTTTTTATTCAGACAAAATAGGAACTCCTCCTCTGTACAATGCTCTTGGCATGAGGATGTCCAAGAACTCTACTCCTTGCTCTGGCCCTTCTGTCCTGTGTCAGAGAGTTAGGTTCACAGAGACTTCAGGGTATATGATTCCTATTCCCATCCCATCTAGGCCAAAGTCTTTGTCTCAGAAACATATTCAGCCCCTAAAACATCAATTTTAGGCAGAGCTGTGATATAGATTCCTGCATCTCTCCTTCTCTTCTACAAAGGTCCACTGCCCTCACCCTCTAGAAAACATTGGACTTCTCCTTAGTGCTGTCTTCTTGCCTATAACCTAACAGATTCAAAGCTTTGGTTCTAGCTCAATCAATATTTTATTCAAGTTTAAGAAAAGCCCTTAAATTCATTCATACTGAGGATGTGAAACTGATTCATACTCAGTAAAAACAAAACAAGACTTGCTTACAGTGCCTAGGGCATATCACAGAAGAATTTGCAAGTATGCCTTCTTTGGGACTTAAAAAAACAAAATCAGACTATATAGGCAGAATCAGGTGAGAGACAACTAAGGATTAAAGAATAAAGGAGAGTTTCCAAGACCACCAAACCACATTGTTGTCCTGTCTGCCATACCCAGGCCAGAATATGAAAACCCAATTAGGGACAATCAATGTGGCATTAAAGACAAGGATCCTGGACTCAGGTTAGGCTCAAACAATGGCTCCGCCATAGCAGTCATGGCATCTGTGTTCCTCAATTTCCTCGTCTGAGTAAATACTAATGGTAGCTCCCTCATAAGGCTCTGGGTGGAAGACATGGGCTCAGGTGAGTGCAGTGGCACACAACTTGCCTGGTCGCAGCTGTTGGTGGGACTGCAGCTGTTAATGGGACTGCTGCCCCTCCACTTTTACTACTGCCAGAATGCTGGAGTCATTAGCCTGTATGTTCTGAGTAGGAAAAATTTCATGTGTAGCACAATGTTTTTAACTGCAGGTTCTAGAGTCTGACTGTAAATTCCAGCTCAGTCACTTTCTAACTTACTTAAGTAAATTTCTTGAACAATTTATTTCACTTCTCTGTGCCTTAGGGTCCACATATAAAAAGAGATTAATAATACCCATAAAGTTATTGTGAATGAAGTTCATATGTGTAAAATATTTGTAAGAATGGCACATAGTAAGCATTTTCCTACTTATCCTTAGTGTCTCAACTAGTAATAACTCTAATCACTTACTAGAAGGCAGGCACTTCATCTGGCTACACACACACACACACACACACACACACACACACACACACACACACGCACACGCACACGCACATGCACACACACAAACACGTATGTACAGACGTGTGCTTAATGATAGGGTATGTCCTGAGAAATGCATTGTTAGGCAATTTTGTTGTTGTGTCAACATCACAGAGTATACTTACACAAACCTAGATGGTATAGCCTACTAAACACCCAGGTTATATGATATAGCCTATTGTTTCTAGGCTACAAACCTGTACAGCATGTTACCATACAAAATTCCATAGGCAACTGTAACACAATAGTATATATACATCTCAACATAATCTGAACATAGAAAAGCTAGTATAAAATTATGGTACAAAATATTTTTAAAAGGCACACCTGTATAGGGCATTTAACATGAATGGAGCTTGTAGGACTGAAAATTGCTCTGAGTAAACAGTGAGTGAGTGGTGAGAGAATATGAAAGCCTGAGACATTACTGTCCACTACTGAAGACCTTATAAATACTGTACACTTAGCCCACACTACATTTATTAAAAATTATTTTCTTTCTTCAATAAGAAATTAATCTCTACTTACAAACTTTATAAATTTTTTATTTTTTAACATTTGACCATTTTGAAATAGCATTAACTTAAAACACATATTATACTGCTGTACAAAAATATTTCCTTTCTTTATATTCTTATTCTCTAAGTCTATCTATATTTCTAAATTTTTACTTTTTTTTTTTTTTTTTTTTTTTTTTTTTACTTTTTACTTTTTTTTTGGTTAAAAATGAAGACACAAACACATATTAGCCTGAGTCTACACAGGGTCAGGATCACCAATATCCCTGTCTTCCACCTCCATGTCTTGTCCAACTGGAAGGTCTGCAAGGACAATAACACATATGGAGCTGTCATTTCCTATGACAACTATGACTTCTGGAATACCTCCTGAAGGACCTGCCTGAGGCTGTTTTACAGTTAACTTTTTTTTAATAAGTAGAAGAAGTGCAACCTAAAATCATGATTAAAAAGTATAGTATAATAAATGCCTAAAGCAGTAATATGGCCATTTATTACCATTTATACCAAGTATTATATACTGCACATAACCGTCTGTGCTCTATTTTTATACAACAGACAGCGTAGTAGCTTTGTTTATGCCAGCATCACCACAAACAGGAGTAATGAATGACACTTTGATGTTACATAAGCTATGATGTCACTAGGCAACAGAAATTTTTCAGCTCCATTATAATTTTATGGGATCACTGTTGCATATGTGGTCCCTCATTGACCAAAATACCGTTGTATGGTTCATCATCATATGCCATATCTATATTTAATTATCCTCATTTACAGATGAGAAAAATGAGACACCAAGTGGATAAGTAACATGCTGGCCTCATAGCCTGCGAGTGGCAGAGTCATGATTTAAACGCAGGCAGTCTGGCTCCAGAGTCCATACTCTTAATCACTATGCTACGCTGCCTAAAAAATGTTAATATAATGAATGAATGTTCCTGCTGGAAAAATACTGAAGAGTCAGTCAACTTGACCCCAGTGTTTTCACTGAGTGTGAACAGCTCATGCAAAGTGTGCACAAAGGGAGGACCGAGGCATGTGGAGGAAAGGGAGGACACAGTGCTCCTTCCCCAGGCCTAGCAGAGGCTTTCTAGCCAAAGCTTGAACAGAAGAGTGACACAAAGACTCCAAAACAACTCTGGGTGTTGGCCCTAAATCCAAATCGATTGTTTTTTCAGCACGTTTTAAAGTGATGAGGTGCAAATGCCTTGTAATAATATCTTAAGGGATTGTAAATACTCAGAAGACTGAATTCTGGCTTTGAGGGGGCTTACTGGACACCAAGGCATCTTCGGCTCTCCTCCTAACCCAGAAGCTGAGGTTGATTTTATACATCTACAACTTTTCTGACTTGCAGTTGGGTGTGCTGGATTTGGGGCTGCTAAATACTTTTGTATTTTAGAACATTTAATTAAAGATATATTTTTGGTCATGTTGACCAGAAGAGCCTTATCAATACTTCAAGACCTTTAAGGCCTCACCTTATAAAATCTCACTCTAAAAACTGAGAACCTGTATGTCAATTGTGTGTTGAATCAATAGTTTGCTATTGACTAATTCTTGAGAGTGATTCATTGCTTTTCTCATCCTCCTTGAATCCAGTTTCATGCAAATGTCTGAACCCTGAGATCTTTTAGATTATCTGTTCAGTGGATGATTCCCAATAAAAGACTTTAAGCAATCTAAAATCTCAACCAAAAACACTAGCTGATGGGCAGAAAGAGATGGAAAAGAAACATGACGGGGAAGAGGAAAGAACTGAGGAACTAAACAGGAAAACAAGCTGGGTCATCAAATTCTTAAAAAGATAAACATTTTTTTACCAACCACATTAACAAATATCAGAGCATTTGCTAATATACAATGTTGATGAGGTGTGGGAGAAACTGATACTCTCATATATGGCTAGTGAAGCTGCAAATCAGTACAATCTCCTGTGGAGGTGAAATTTTTCAGTATCTATTCTTCTTTTAACTTTTATATTTTATTCTAAATAAAATACATTTACTAGTTCTATTTAAAGACAGGTTCTGTGCCAGTGCTTTAAAAGTCAAAGAGTGATAGTATGATCCTGCGCTACTTAGATTAGCAAGGTTTTACAATACTCAGTCTTTAATAGGAATGTTTTGAAATCATGGCGAATATGATTGAATGTTCATAAATAACTGAATGAAAGTCATAAAACCTATAAAGGTATTTTTGTTCCTAAGTCAAAATCCAGGTATTCTTGTTTCTCAACTAACCAGTGTTCAAAGACCATACTGGTACCATATTTCTTCTATTCTGAGGCACACACGTTCTCATTTAACATTACTAAAATTAAGAGGTCTTAAAATCAATGATCTTAGATCTGATGGCATATTGTAATATAGCCACTCAAAGTTACTTAGCTTGCAAACTAGGAAAAAATTTTAAGATCATAATGCAAAGATATTTGCTATTATCAAATGAGTTTTTTAATTTTTAAATTTTTAAAAATTGAAATAATTGTGCATATTTATCAAGTACATAGTGATGTTTTGATACATGCAATGTATAGTGATTAGCTCACAGGAATTAGTTTATCCATCATCTCATTTGTCATTTCCTTGTGTTAGGAACATTTAATATCCTCCTTCCAGCTATTTGAAACCATATATTATTGTTAACTATGGACATTAGACAGTGGTATAGAACACTAGAACTTACTCTTCCTATCTAGCTGTAATTTTGTATCCTTTAGCAAATCTCTCCCTTCTTCCTCCTTTCCAGCCTCTCGTATCTTCTGTTCTATGTGCACATCCTTTGAACAAGCCATTCTACTTCTGGACATAATGTTTTCACCAGTTGCCACTGCAAGCTATCCCAGAAAAATATCCAAATTCTGGTTGCTGTTAATTTCAGGAGGGATACCTAATGAGGGAGTTTCATAAGTACCATAGAATCTACAAATTATATGTATTACAACTTTGCCTAATTAACAAGTAAATGGAAGTCATACTGCTCATATCTCTAGATCTTTAGGTATGACTAGATAGGAAGATTTCCAGAGGTACTATGTTTTATAGAGTTCAAGAGTAAGGATTATTGAATCATGGGTCAAGCTATATTGCAAGGCAAAAAGTCTGGGCCTAAGAAAGAGACACATAGGTTCTATTCTTTCCTCTATCAACAGCTCTGTCCTCTTGAATAAGACACTTCACCCCTCTGACTTCTCTCATTCGTAATGATGAAAGTGAACTAGCTATAAATTTACCTCCCGTTTAATGATCCATCTACACTACAGCCAAACAGAGCTAAACCTCAATCTGCCCACACAAAAGGAAAAAGGATCTAACACTTAAGAAGTGAGTTCCTACTAATTGCTTGGCATTGTAGTTCTCCATTACTTCTCTTAACCCTGCCAACAACTTCACAAGGTAAGTATCATTATCTTCTTTTTACGAGCTAGGAAACTGACATTCAAAGAAGTTAAGTAGCTGGATTTCAAAGCCAGCAAGTGACAGGGCAAGGAATCAAACCCAGCTGGTTATAACTACAAATCTGGGCTTCCTGTTCTTTGTTATATTTTCTCTACACTCAGTAACTCAGACTTCAAGAAAAAAAAAATTTCTTCATCACAGATTTTGTCATAACAGAAACACATCTGAATGCAAAGAAACAAATATACTCAAGTGAAAATAAGGGACAAAAAACAAAGATAAATTTGTTAGCCAATGGATTAATTAAAAACCTTTTCTTAATCACCAAAAATGACTTGTTTCAAAAATCTATGTTTCTACATAAGTCTAAAATAATCAGAGAGTGTGTTGTTAATTAAATCTATTTAGACTAAGGTAAATATGGGTGTTTGGTTCTTTTTTTCCTACAGTCTATGTCCTTGTGCTATAAGGACATAGACTGAATCACTCCTACACCTAGTCCAGGAATAGTTTCAACTGAAAGGTCATTTGCATTGTCAACTCGTATGAAAAACAAAAGTAACACATTCATCCTATGAATAATTCTAGAACTCTAAGTCCTCAGTGGCACCTTCTTTAATTCAGGGTCCATTTATAATTTTTTTAAGCGTGGCTGGGGGTGAGAGGGTAGAGTTCTTACTTAATTTACTTAAAGTTAGTGGATGAAGAACTAAATTAAAATTACATTTAATCTGAATTTATTCCTAGTGTGGACTGTTCCCTTCCTGAGTTTAGGAGTGTTATCTATGATTTGATCCAATCTTCTAAACAAGGCTGGAGAGAAAACAAGAGAGAGGCAGAGATGAGGTTGGGGTGGGGAAACAGCTACTGAAATAATGAAGGAAAGGAAGGAATAAGCTAGAAACAAGTCACTCCTCACTCCATTAAGAGGGCTTTTGTTGACAGAACTCTTTCTCTCAAGAGGGCCTTACAGGTTTGGCAAACTGCACATCAATAATCTGTTGGGGCAGGGGCATCTTCTCTTAGAATTTCCTGCCATTCGATACCACAGGAAACTAAGGTTGCCTCTACAATAAATTAAGTCAAAAGGAAAAGACTCTTCCAGAATTGAGAGTAGAAAGATATGAGTGAGACTCTTGAGTGAACACCTATAATGTGACAGAACATCTACCTTATAAGAAGGAACAAAGAGAAACACAGGCCTAGGTGAAATCCGCAAAGCTCACCTCAGGGCTCACCTCAGAGCTCAGAAGGGGTGGGATCACTTCATGTTCTTGTCACTCCATCCTAGAAGTCAACTGCACACCCTTCAGTGAGAAGCCAGATAAAGAGAGGGGGCATCTCCTATGACTACCTCCATCAGCTTCCTTTCTCTTCTGAAAATTTTTTGGCTAAACATACCTCAGGAATTAGTGGGTAATTCAGAGCAAGATGTCAGAGATTCTACTAGCATCACACACTGACAAAAATATTTTGCCAGAATAAAATATTTTAGAATAAAGCCATCATTGGTGTGTGTGGTGCTGTTGTTGTTGAATGTGAAGCATATCGCTCAATGTCACCACGTTATATCCTGACTGATCAACATGGAAGTTTACTGGAATCCTGTCCTAAGAACCCAATGGTGCCAGATCTGCAACATTCACAAAAACAATGGGAAGGCTCACTAACCAATTAAGGCAAAATATATATATATCTGAATTATAAAATATTAAGTTTCCATTTATTTCTGGGTCATTCTCCCCCATTGGTCTCTCTGGGTGTTTGCTATATTGTTCTTACTGCTTTATGTATATTAGAAATAGTTCACACTCTCTAAAATCAGGGCCTCAGTATCATACTAAAGGTTCATAGATTCTTCTACACAGCAGGATCCTGGATGATTAAAGAAAGAGGAGCTGGTACAGTTGAGAGATATGAAAATAAAAACAAACATCAGTTTCTCAGAACCTCACTAAAGCTAAGGAAGAATTCACTTTCAAAACTTTGCAACACTTTCTTACTTAAATGCTAATTCCCTTTGCAATTCTGAGTAATGACTGCCTTTAAAAAAAATTCTGCAGCAACACAGAGCTGTGTCATTCACTGACCTTGCTATATTCCTAATGAGGTGTCCCTCTGTGACACAAGAATTACTAATGGGGGGCTGGGAATAATGAATGTGGGAGTAGAAGATGAATGATATAGAAGGGACACCGCTAACATTTTCCATGAGCAAGATCGATACGCTGCGTAACAGAAACATAACAAATCGCTTCATCAACTAACCCTCACCCCTGAAGAAAGCAACACATAGGTTTGGCAGTAGAATCCAGTAAACAAATTACCCTGAGAGATTAATTTGGTGTGAACTAAGGCCTCTGCAACATTTCTTTCTTCCAACTATATATCGTACAACTGTGCCTTAAAACTATCAGTGGAACTCTAAACTTAAATCAGATCTCTAATTTATTGAAATATTCTGTCTCATCCCTTGCTGTAATAGCATACTTCTTTACCTTTTCACTTTCTCTTTCATAGTAAAACGTTATGATCAAAGTTGAGACATAAGATTCCAGGGATCATGTTTTAAATAAAAATATACTGATGAATTAATTTCCCTAGAAGCTTACTCATTCATCTCCCCAAATTAGCTCTCACACACTGCCAAAAGACATGGAACAAACAACATGCAGAGCTCAAGAGATGCCCACATCCAGGTCACAATGCGCTAATCCCAAAATTCCCAAGAGTCTGCTTTAGAATACAAACACTACAAGTACATCTGAAGCCTTGATGCACAGTAGACCAGAATGTGTCCCCGAGAGACACCTGGTTCAACCCCCTGACACACAGGCTAAGAGAGATTGTGCCCACATGAGGCTGTACTGATTTGCATCTTAGGGACGTGAGCAATGAATGATGAATTCGGTTCCTTCTCTGCCTGGGGTTGTGCCCTCCTCATCTTTCAACTATAAAACCCTCCTCATTGGTCCTTGGTTACGCTCCCCAAATCCATTTTCCACACTGCAGCCAAAGTGGCCATTGAAAACATAGTGGCTCCCACTGCCCCGGAGACAAAGTACAGTGTCTCACAGCACAGCTAACTGTGTTGCAGGAGGCCAACACAGAGTAAAGTCTGGGTTAGTTTCCTAGGGCTGCTATGACAAAGTAGCACAAACTAGGTGGCTTAAAATAACAGAAATGTATCATCTCACAGTTCTGGTAGCTAGAACTCCAAAATCAAGGTGTGGGTCTGAGGGCTGAGGAGGAGAGGGCTGTTGTTCTTCTCCTGGTTTCTGATGGTCTGCTGGTGATCTGTGGTGTATAAATCCATCGCTCTAATCTCTGTCTTCACCTTCACTGGGCATTCCCTGTGTCTCTGACTCGTCACATCACCTTCTCCCCAAGTAAGTCTGTCTCTGTGTCTAACTTTCCCCCTTTGTATAAGGATACCTACCAGTTGCACTGGATTAGGCCCACCCCAATGAACTCATTTTAACTTGATTCTCTCTGTAAAGACCCTATTTCCAAATAATGGCCTATTCTGAGGTACTGGGGTGATGACTTCAATGTGCATTTTTGAGGGGACACAATTCAACCCATAACAAAGTCCCACTCCAAAATAAGGTTTGACTAAGTCCCTTCCAGATCAAATTTCTATTGGTTTCTGTTATGACAAATACAGTAAGTTACATACTAAGTATGAACAGATATCATGTTTTAAAATGTTGTCTACATTTTATTTGCATTTCACTTCATTCCACAAATAATTTAAATTGCTTAATATTTATTTTCACCTTCAAATCCTTAATATTATTATATGTGAAAATGAAAAGATTACATCATAATATAAAGAATTTGTCATATTATTTCTTAAAGTGGGCAATTCTCTCACAATAACTTCTCTGAGCCTGTTTCCCAGTCTGTAAACTGGGAACAATTAGACTGCCCATTCTGCCATCCAAATCAATTCTGCAACAATAAAATGACACATGCTATAGAAGTATATTTCCAAACATGTAATCTGGTATAAAAATGTAGAAGTCATGACATTTGCACTGCTCCTTCATTTTCTTTCTGTTATATATTGATAAAAGAGTTTCTACAACAGAAACCACAATAGGTGGAATAGTTCACAGTACAAGGTCCACACTGAGAACTAATTACTCTTCCATCATAATTGGGCTTCTTTCTCGCCAGCGTTCAATGGTTAAAACACACACTCTCCTAGTCACTGACTTTATGTTCTCGCATGATACTATGAAAAAAGGACAAATAACTTATGGAAAACATAAGATAATATATTAGCATTTTTTTAAATGAAAGTATACGACAACAGATGATAAAAGAAACCTGTATAATTAGGGCAAACCAATGAAAAAGAAAAGCACACTTTCAATAATCCTTGATAATATGGTTCAGAGACATGCAGTTTTTGTATGAAACAAAAATGCACTTTTTCTAGAATAACTAAATTTAAAAAGACAAAACTTAAAATAACTAAATTTAAAAAGACATAACCTTAAATAAGATGAAATTATTTTGTGTCAAATACTGGGGTTTCCTTTTTACCAAAGGAATAAAACTACTGGTGCCTTTTTAATTTAGCAGGATTCAAGTGGCTATTTTTACAAGTAATGTTACAGGGTGATCTAGTGTTTTAAAGTGGTATATTCTTGGGGTGGAGAGACAAAAGAAAAAAACTGATTATTGTAAGTCTTCAAGCATAGAGAACCATTTTACTCATCCATTGTGTCATTCTACAATTTTAACTAACACTAGGGTAGAAGCTGCCCCTGTTAGATGGAATTCCATGTCCCTGGTGCCATTCCTGAGACCCTCTAGTTATACAACATCAGGAGCCTTACAAAAATGGTACCCCTCGATTGGTGCAATGGAGTAGCCCTGGAGGGAATGGAGGAAGGAACTGGGATTGGGGGCCCTGAAAAATAGCATAGTGTGAAGTAAACATAACACAATAACTTCATGGGCAGATGTAGGGGAATAGAAGAAAGCGCCAGTCAAGGAATCCAGCAACCCTGAGTCCTGGTTCACAATTCAGTACTTACTGGCTATATAACCTTATATTAAATAACTAGATCTGCTCCCTCATTTTAAAATGGAAATAAAAACTACAACCAACTTTTCTACTCTAAAAGATTATTGTGAGAATCCAATGAGATTATGCATGGGACAGTGCTTTGTAAACTTAACAAATGGAAGATGTTATTATCTTGGGTAGAGTACAGCTTCCCTACAGTCCATCTTAAACTATGAAAACTCTTTTTCTCTCTGGAGTTCAAAAGTAAATGTCCAAATACAGCTGTTCCCACTTAATTTTCTTCTGTCATGAGCATAGTGGGATTTTTATTATTCAGTATAAACCATATAAAGCTGCTTTCATTTGTCAATGTCTACTATTGCTACTAGTCATTCTGTACAAAATATCCCCATACTCAGTCTAGACTAAAGTCTCCTGGGCAGAACAAGTTAGCTAAACAATTTTATAATTTGGACGTTATTTTTCTAGGGTAATACAAGTAACTACCAATAATTATAGCCACTATTTTCCTGATTAAGATTCAGAAAGCTGTTTGTTTTTAAACTGCTCCCAATTAGCTGATTTCAAAAAAAGTTTAATCTTATAAGCACTGCCGGCTTGACACAGTTGTACATCTCAAGCTTCTTTTTGGCTTTTCTTATCAAAGTTGGGTCATGATGGAAAGAGAACTCTCCTTCCTGTGAATGGGTTATTATATCTTGTGCTACTTTGGGCACCAAAAGTGCACCCTTTCCGTAACTTATTCTAAAAGGAAGAATGAACTGGGCTTCACTTCTAAAACTAAGATGCTGAGCATCCAAGGACACAGGCATAGTAAAACTGCAAACTTGGACTACTAACTTTCTGTATATTTTTATTACATTATGATTTCACTACAAATATTGAAATTGATGAGAACTGGTCATCAATGGGGATTATTCTCCACCGAAGTCTAGAATTATGCCTTAATATATTGCACTAATGGCCGGGCTCAGTGGCTCAGCCTATAATCCCAGCACTCTTGGAGGCCGAGGAGAGTGGATTGCCGGAGCCTGAGGGTTCAAGACCAGCCCGGGCAACTTAGCATGACCTTGTCTCTGCAATGGATAAAAAAATTGGCTGGGTGTGGTATCGTGTGCCTGTAGTTCCAGCTACTTGGAAGGCTAGAGCAGAAGGATCGCCTGAGCCCAGCAGGTCGACGCTGGGGTGGCCGTGAGTGTGCCACTGCACTCTAGCCTAGGTGACAGAGTAAGACTCCAACTTAAAAAAAAAAAAAAAAGATATTGCACTATTTCTGCCTACAGCTTCCCCATTAGAAGAGGACAAATGTTGAATGCAACCATTCTTTTAGGACAACTCTCCAGTTATATCAGTATTTCTATAAGAAAAGAAAATCTCAGTGTCAACTAGGTACTTGACACAGTTTTCATCCCTTTCCACTGTAGTCCTAGAAGCATAAAAGATTACTTCTTCCATCAACTAGTTATCAGAAGCTGCAGAGGTAATGGCCAGGGTCCATGCACGGATGGGAAAATAGACAAAGTTTTTTTGTCGTTGTTTGTTTTGTTTTGCGAAGCATTTGTGTTTCAGGCACTGGCTGAAATCTCAGAATAATTAACCTTTCCCTACAATGAATAAGGCTTATAAACTCAAGTTCTCCTAACCCAGTGATTCTCAACCAGGGGCAATTTTGCTCTCCAAGAGACATATAGCAATGTCTGAAGACATGTTTGTCATTACTGAGGGTAGAGGGTGTCCTGTTGGCATCTAGTGGATGGAGGTCAAAGATAAACAACCTACAAGGTCCAAGAGAGACCTTCAGTGAAGAGTTATCCAGTACAAAATTCCAAAATGTCAACAGTCTGAGGTTACAAAGCGCTGCACTAACTAGCAGGACTGTATACCATGCTAGAAAATATAAGATAGTTCCCAAATAGATCTAAGCTCCCTAAGATATAGACTTAAATATTAAATGTCACTGTGTTTAAGGAATGAATATTCTTTCTTTCATAGGCACTGGATAGAATACACACACACACACACACACACACACACACACACACACACACACCCCTACCTTTTAAGCACTGTTGCAACTTCCATTTTTTCTTTGCTGTCACTTTTAAGAGCTTTGCACAGAAAGAAAAGACAAAGGAATGAGTAGGTGTTAGGAAGATGGGGGGCGGGGAGGGTATAAGAGGCAACAGAAGGAAAAAAAATAAATGTAAAATGAAAAAAAAAAAACCATCCTTTCTCTGGGTGTAGACATGACATAACACTGCAGTCAAACAAAAGACACATCCCACTGGAGCCAAAGAAGTTTTATTGCCTTAGACATGAACATCATAAAATTTTCCAAAAGCTAAAACGTAAGGTTTTGTTCCCTAGCTATCATAATCACAGTAAACAAATTCAATACATCGTACACAAAAGGTTTTTCATTAAGCTGTTTCTACAGTAAGAAGAAATACAATTGTGTGATCTAAAAATTAAAATTATTTCTACTGGGTCATTGAGCTTCACTGGTCAAGAACAGCAGCTGAGCCTTTCGTGCAACATGCACATTTAGAATGTGAACCCAAGAGGCCTTCCAGCCAGTAGCCATTTCATACTATCCCTCATCAATACGTGTAGACACTACCAGAGAAAATCCCTAAATAGAAATCAGCCAGGCAGCTGAGAAGAGGCATTCAGAACCACCACATACCAACAAATTCACTGGTTGATCTATTTATTAAAAGGCAAAATCTTAGAATCTCACTATTGAGAAGACAGGGAAAAAACTACCCATTGCTGTTTGAATCCCTTCAACAACACACTGGCCAAGAAGTTATTCAGTCTGTTGCTGGACTCTTTGTCACCCCCATGTCACCTTCATAGCAGAACTGACTTAATACTGTTTCTCAGGGTGTCTATTTACATACCGCTAAGTTCCACAGGAAGTAAGACATATGGATCCTGCCACAAAATGCCCCCCATTCAAGAGCATAAGACCATGATGCTAGACATCGATGTATTCTCTTGAAACACATCCCCCTTGTTTTCTGTTTGCCAATCTTCCTGTCTGGAAGCATAAATACAGGTATTTTAATGGCAGGCTAACTGGAAACAACCTCTTCAACTCTATTTTTTTAACCCTTGAAATTCCCCTAGATACATCAGAGGTGGGGTCAGGACAACATAACAAAGCAAGGTAAAGGGCGTGCAAGGTGTTTGGTAAAAAGGAATCCACTCCTTCTGCTACTCATTTCACCTTCCACCCACTCCCATACCATAGAATTTAGAGAACAGATATCGATCTTTATCACGACTCTACTGCTCATTTCACTTTGTCAATCTTAAAACTTTAAATACTATCTGTACACAGGTGAGCCCCTAAATGGTTTCAGTCTAGACTTGTCCTCTGATATCCAGACTCACCATCTGCATGTCTGACAGGCTCCTCAAACTTAACAAGTCCCAAACCAAACTATCTTCTTCCTCCCCATAGCTCCAACAATCACTGCCATCTCAGTTAAAAGGAGATTTTATCCTTCCAGATATACAAGCCAAACCTTGAAGTCACTCTGACACGTCTGTCTCTATACCCCACTTCCCAATTCATTGGGAAATCCTGTCAAGGTTGGCTACACATTTATACAATCAGAATCCAACTGATTATTCCAATTTCTACCACTGGACATTAAGCAAGAAGGCCAGACACAAAGCTACTACAATGCTCCCAGTCCTGGGAGGTTTGGTATTCCCATTTCTACTCCCTTGCTCTTTCAGTCTACTCTCCACATGGCAATCAGGGATTCTATTAAAACATAAATCAGATCCTATCACTCTTCTACTCAAAAGCGTCCTTTCAGTGGCCTTTAAGGCTGTAAATAATCTAATCCCCATGTTTCCCTCATGCCCTATTTTCTCCTCCCTGTTCACTCCACTCCAGTCACCCTACACTCCTTGATATTTCTTGAACACACCAGGCCAACACTCCTGCCTCAAAGCTTTTACACTTACTGTTTTCTCTGCCTCTTAACTTTCTTCCTCCAGATGTCTGCATTATTTACCTTTTCTCATCTCTAGAGTATAAACTCCAGGAGGATGGGGAGTTTGGGGTCTAATCTATTTCCTGCTATATCCTCAGTGCCTAGAAGAGAGACCCACATCAAATAGTTGTTCAATAAATAGTTGGATGAGTGAAAAAGAAACAGCAATCAGACCTTTCTTTTCTGTTTCACACCTGAGGATCACTTTTGGAGACCACAGAGAGCATGTACACCTACAGTTAGATTAAAGACTCTGTATTAAAATATAAACCAAATATTAAAAAATCTAAAATACCTTTATGTGAAACAACTACATGAATAACCTTAGAATTTTCTTTCCATGTAAAGACAATGTTATTTCCTTTCTTTTTGAGTTTTGTATCATGCCTATCTGAGTGAACATGAGGGAGGAGACAAAACAAAGTGATTTAGAGATGGTCAGTAGAATGTTTTTTGAAATGCATGAATTCTGTATTTAAGAACTTGAAACTGTCTCCCATTGCAGATACCTTCAATTAAGCCTATTCTAATCTCAGCTAAGTGAGAATCCAACTTCAAAATTTCACTCCCAGGCACAGCTGTTTGACAAGTGCAGCAGGAGCCTGTCAAGACACTTGGCAGCATCATTCCTTTGGAACACAATGGGCTTTTTTTCTTTTCTTTCTTTCTTTTTTTTTTTTTTTTGGCAACCCCTATTACTCACTGATGGCAATTAGCAAAGCAATCTTTGGAGGAAATGTACAATCAGGCAACTAAAAATGCCTTTTATGAAACGCCTCTGAAAATAAATCATTGACACTGCAAATGGTCAATATGTACTCTTAATTTTAAACTAAATTGCCCACTGATTTATCAAGATCTATTTTCCCAGCCCTGTGGTCTCATGAAATTCATTTTTTCTTAAGTTCTGAATTCAAGAAAAGTGACGGTGCCACAGTTGTTGATTTTGATTTACTGCCTCAATGGAGTAAGCAATTAGAATGATTTCTCCATTATTTGCTCAGAGTATACAGCTCTTTCCTTGACTGGTTCCATCATAAAGGCCCCATTCAATGGGCACAGCACAAAACCAGGGTCACAATCTAAAGCTGGCTTTCCTGGGACATACAATGGGACAGGCTCAGGGTGACCCAGACAGTGAGAAGCTGAAGTCCTCACCAGTGGGCCAATGCACTCGGCTATTGGGAGAAATACCTGCCAGAGAGGGACAAGGAGAGATAATTACAATAAACTCAATGCTTGGCTCAAAAATCCAAATACATCCCATATCAATTTCTAATGCAGTTTGGGGCTTTCAGAAACAAACAACATCTCTCCTATTGTCACACCTTTATAACAACTTGTATCCCAGCACATCTCCCACCAACACCTTAGACAAGTTTCGACAAGTGCAGCTGAATCACTTGAGATGGGCCAAAAGGTCAGGGCCCTGAAACTTTGTCAGCCTGATAATCTAAAGCCACTAGAAAGCACTCCATGTGTTTCAGAGAACAGGTAGACTTTTCATTACATAAAAGCAGCTTTGTTTCTCTATACATGACGCCTCCTAATTAGAATCAATGATTTTTTTTATTGTCGCTCCCGATAAGCTTGTTTGCCTAGCTTCATTTTCCTAAAACACTTTAAACGTTTCTAGGAAGGGTGAATGTCGGCAGAACACTGAGACAGGCCTTGAACCAGGGTTGTGGTATTGCATGATGTTTACAATTTGTCATCCTTGGGGGTAATTTTGCAAGCTTAAACACACTAAAGGACATATTATAAAAAGCCAGGCAATTTCATTTTGTTTGAATATATTTATGGAAATGGACCAAAAATGTCCATAGAGGCATACTGTCATTTTTTCCTTGAGTGTGTGCCAGTTCATGACCAAAAGCAAGCATTCAGAGAATAGAAGAGCATTTATGACCACACTGTGTGTATCAAATAAGCTACTTTATGAACAGATGGGGAATATTGTGTTTCAGGGTCTTAGTAAAACAGCCCTTCACACCAAATTTCTGTGCATAATGGTGGAACTCTTGGTGATTCATTTATAACCTTGCCCTTGATAATGAGCAAATCTCCCTTAAGGATAAGAGCCTGTGGGACATGAAGACATCACACATCCTCATGACTTAGAAAGATGATGAGCAGTGGGGAATTATGCACCAAGAACATGTAATTTGGACAAGGTGGGGAAAACTGAGTAATCCACTTGAGATAAAGAGAGTTTCCCCAGCAGTGGCGACTGTATGAAAGTGGAATCCTTGGGGAGTAGATAAGAAAAAAAAATGGTTGGGCTGGGTAAGATTTAATAAGTTGAAAAGCAAATTATAGTAGGAGCCAGCACTGATTTGAAAAAAAAAGAGAAATGGTTTTATAACAACTATTTTGATGAGACAAGGTCACCACTCACCAAAAGTGCACAAATCAAGACTGAAATGTTTCTTCTTTTCAAGGGGACAAAGAAAATGGGGATAAGTCAGGGGTAAAGCAGGAGGCACATCTAGTTCCCTGTAGCAGGGAGCTAGACTATGTGTTTACCAATACCCCATGTTTAAGTTTCCTCCTGAACATACAGGAAGTCCACTCACACCTCTCAGCTACTCCTGCATCTAGTTGAGATCATGTGACTAAATACTGCAATGGGATCACACTTACCAGCAGTCCTTGTGGTTAGCTGGGGTCACATGACTGAGCTCTGCCCAATAGGATGCAGGAAGAAGTCAAGTCCATCACTTCTAGGCCTGGCTCCTAAACCTTCTCTACAATCCTCAACAACCCCCCTTTCACCCTAGACTCAGACTGTGGAACCATTAGATTGAAGAATCCTGTCACTGTATGATAGCAAGGAGTTCGCTGTATTAAAACAAGAAAGGCTCGGTGGCTCAGTCTGTAGTATCAGCAATTTGGGAGGCTGAGACGAGAGGTCTGCCTGAGCCTACAGTTCGAGACCAGCCTCAGCAACTTGGCGAGATTTCGTCTCCAATTCAAAAAAAAATTAGCCAGGTGTGGTAGCAGGCACCTGTAGCTCCTGCTACTTGGAAGATGGAAGGATCGCCAGAGTCCAGTGGGTCAACACTGGGGTGGCCGTGAGCGTGCCACTGCACCCTAGCCTGACAACGGAGTGAGACTCCAACTAAAAAAAAAATAATAACAAGAAAAAGAAAACGTTATCATAGCAAGTCACTGAGATTTGGGGTTGTCTATTACAGAGGCCAGATTATTTTAATATATTCCAGCAGTACTCTTTTCTTATCATTTCCCTTTTCACATATCATGTTACTGCCCAAGAGTCTTTCTCATCTCATTCTTAAGCAAGATGATCTCAGAGAGCTTCAAGAGAAACGGAAAAAATTAATTTGTTTTCAGATCAGTAGAACACAGGTTACCTAAAGGGGAAAAAAATGGCTGGCATCGTTTTCTGAGAAGTTGGAGAGAACAAAGTGATCTTTTCTTTCCTATAAATTCACTCAAAAACATTTTATTTATTTTTAACTTTTTATAATGGGAAATTTCAAATCTTCATATAAGTCAAAATAGCAGAATAAGGAACCTCAACATATCCATCACCTAGCTTCAAGAATGTGTGTGTGTGTGTGTGTGTGTGTGTGTGTATTTGAGGTCTACTGTATGTTAATCATTGAGCCAGGTGCTGTGGGTCGGACTCAAAGGTGAATAATTAATTATCTTTGAAAACACAGCAGAAAGAAGAGAGTCTGAATCTCAAATCTCACAAATTACTTAGCTCTGAGGGCTACAGTGTGGATTAAAGTAGAGAATTTATAACACACTAATTTTCTATCCCCTCCATTTCCCTAAACAGTTTTTGGTCTGAGGGAGAAGTTCAATACATTTTTCTAGTCAAAATGTAGCTACCCCTGGGAGAGCCAACACCCTGAATCTTTCACAGTCATTTGTCATGATATGTATGAATTTCTCTTTCCCAAAGTTCTTTCTCAAAAGCAAGCTTCAATTTGTTGGAAAGGAAAAGTAAAGAATGAGGCAAGGGGCACATGAGGCATCATGGAAACTCTGAGACAAGACAGTAGGGATCATCACAAATGAGATGAGAGACATATTTCTATTTCAGATTGTTAAGGCCTGCATTCTCCACTTTCTCTTCACTACAACTGTTTCCTCAACCCCAAATTATTCTCTTGGCTAATAAGTCACCGTTTGATCTTTTTTTGCAACTTTCACACTGGAAACTGGGACTGGGAATGGAGAAAGGGAGCGACAAAAGAGAAAAAGTCAGCAGTAACAATATTTCTCATCAAAGAACAGGCTCAACAGGCCCAATACCCAAGTTCCAACTTAAAAATGAAAGCACTTTCAAAGAAATATTCTAAAACACAGAAAAGAAAACTGTTCTGGGGAGACAAGCATGAGAAGCAGCCTCATAAATTTTAAAAGCAAGGATCCAGGACCAATCAGCTGCCCTCTCTGGAACACTCTGAATGCCCGAGTCCACAGATGTGGGCTCTAGGCTGTGCACTCTGGTCATACAGACACATGCAAACCCAAGTGAGGTTAGTGCTGCTAAAGAAGGAAGTTCAAATAATAAAAGGCGAGTCTTCCTTTCATGCTAGCTTTCCCAGTCTAGAAAGGCGTAGGACCCTATGATGTTCTGGATTTAGTCATTGGGAATGGGTGTCATTTTGATGGGAAGTGATTTAATTTGTTCTTCTCTAAACAGCTCGAGCATTTAGCTCTGTTCTGTATTAATTCAGTCTGAGCAGAAAAAAAAAATACAAAGTAAATCTCAGCAGTGGAAGAAAAAAATTTTGAAAGGGCTGACAAGCTCAGCATAATGAGCGCCAGTCCAAACCTTTGTTTAACAGTACAATACTTCACTCTCTTCACAGATTATAAAAGGAAATATTTAACTAATGGAAAGCTACTCATACACAGGATAATGTACGCAGCCTCTGTCCACATCTTAATCATTCTACATAATTGATCAAATAGCTTTAGTCTCTAGTCTTCCCCAGGTTTTTAATTGTTTTATTTAAAGTCCACAACGGAAAATGCTTTCCTGCTTGTCACCATTTATGCATTCTCCTAGCTGATCACTTGGGCATAAGAAAAATGTGTGTTTTATATGATAGCTACCAAGAGATATGTTCTAGTGAAGAATTTAACTGCAAATTTTAAAAGATAACGGAGATGGTTTGGGGAAGTCAAAGTTTCATTTCACATGCACTAAAACATAGCGCTTGCTACCTCTGTGACACTACTTCCTAAGGTTTTTTTTTTGTATTGACTAGATTTACATTTATATTAACTAGTTGTATAATTCCTTAACACCATCCCTACTTGATAGTAGTATAAGTCCTTCATGACTTCTTCCAGCCTCACTTCCACTTCTACCTAGTGCTGGACCATCAAACTACTTGGGCATTATTTCTTCCTCTGGGCTCTTTCATACCCTTCGCTATTTCAAATTGTGGTGTGCTGGCTTACAAGGCCTTATTTCCTTTCTCTGCAAGAATTACTCTCTTTTCTAAAGATCCGGTTCCCTTCTCTAAAAAGCCCAATCTCTACAGGCATAGTTGGTAACTTCTTCCAGTTATCCCATTAAAACAGTTTGCACAGACCTGTATCATGACCCTTGCTTTACTCTTTACACAACTATCATCTCTAGAAGACTGTGAACTCCTCAAAAGAGCATACCATTTATTTCTGTACCCCCCAGGACAGGGTATGGTACATGGGTTGCACTCAATAATCAAATGAATGAATGATGAGTAGACATATCAGTGCATACACTATTTGGTTAGAGTAAATATACACCCTGGTTTTCCCAGAACAATCGTGGTTTAGACTGGTGTTCCAGTGAAATAGAACCCCTTTTATTCTCAAACAGGTTCCAATTTGAACAATAAATTATATGGTCACCCTAAGTTTGGAGCATTATGTATTTTTACCCAAGAATATTGACCCTGCCTGCCCAGAACCTGTCGTCTCATTTTCTAATTTTTCAAAAACTTTTCAAATTAATCATCTTTTTAAAGTATTCAAAATTCTCCTCCTAAAGGATTAGCCATTCTCCCTACTCAAATCCAATACCTCTGTCTCAGGAAAATAAAAATAAATACTGTGTTACAAAAAATAAATACTGTGCTATCTACACCAACACCAAAATCCCATATGAGTAATGATACCTATTAGACTTATCGATCCCACCTCTGGATAAAGGACACATGGTGGCCCAGAGTTAGAGCAAATGTGAAGTCAAGCCTTCCCTGCTTAGGTTCTGGGTTTTCCAGTCACAGGTCACTGCCCAGGGTTACAACATCCATTATCTTATTGATAGTCCAGAAGCCCTGACTCAATAATTACAGTAGAAAAAAAATAAACCTGCCTGGAAAGAAAATAAACATCTCTTTTCCAAATCATTGTACCTAAAACTTGAAGAAAACGTTTCCGAAAGATCAAAGAAAATCAGACTACCTCTTGTTATGGAAAAATTAATGTGTTTGGTCTTTTACTCTACACACTCAAATTCTATCTGGACTCAAAGATGTCCACATGGCAACTCAAAGAAAAGGTAATCAAGAAATATTCCAAAGTTCATAAAAGGTGTTACTAATACATTGCCAAACTAATTTTCCACACTGGTGCAGTCTGAAAGACCTAAGGAAAACATATTTTTAAACCTATGTATGAACAAACCTCAAAAGGCTCGACATACATTCCCTTAATCAGATCATTTATGAAAAGATATGCATAATTCTTTCTAATTTTAAAAACATTATTTCAGGACATGAAATTGGAGAAAAACCACAAAGCAAATATAAACTAAAAGGAACATTAACCATCATGTAGTTAATGATTTTGTTTAATGAGGATAAAGCCTCAAATATTTCACCACTTAAGGCTGCACCCATTATCTATTGTTTTTCATTAATCCTAGAATCACAGGGCAAAGAAATATAAACCACGATTAGCTTTGAAACCTTTACTCAAATCTGCTATGAATTTATTTTCAGGACAAAGTTCATGAAAGGTCAGTTCCCCAGGTAAACTGGATTAAATGCCTTCTAAAGGGAAATCAAATTAAACCACCACCAAATGGCAGGTTTCTAAACCGTGTTTTGGGATTTAAATCCAATTTGACAGACGCCTTATAGACTGTGGTCAATGCCCCAACTGATGGGAATGTCTGTGGTTTTGCTTTTACCTATACTAATGGATTTGCAATTTATGATGACATATCTATGTCTACATAAGTTGAACATATATTTACATATGTTTGAGTCTCTTTCTTACATAAAATTCCTGGGAAAATAATCTTGAGATTTTTTTTTAATCACTGAATTTGCGTTTAATATCTGACAGACCGATGCCTTGTGGGATGCAATTTGGAAGCTACACTCTCTCTGATCTTTACCAGATGTTTCACTGGTGGTGTTTCAGCCTCAAGAGACAAAGAGGATATTAATGTTAACTTTATTTATTTTAATCACATCAGGCAGATTTGATAAAAGAGAAAATTCAATATTTTGGTAATTTACCAACTTTTCAGAAATGTCCATAGTAGCAAACATGGTTTGAAGATCATTATGTATTAAAAGCAGAAAAGTTGCATTGTGTTTGGAAGGGCAGACACTCTAGCTTACCTTTAAAAATGGGAGCTGAATGGTCACAAGAATGGAAATAATAGACACTGTGGACACCAGAGGTGGGAAGGGGCATTAGGGTTCAGAAATTACCTACGGGGAACAATGTTCACTATCTGGGGTATAGGCCATATGAAGTGGCCAATTTCCACCACTACACAATACGTCCATGTAACAAACATGCATGTGTACACCCTGAATTTAAATTTTTAAAAATGGGAACAATATGACAGATTTGCTAGTTCCACTTTTAACTCCGGGAGAAAAGGCGGTAGCAATGATATAAACATGGTTCAGCGCAAATCTTATCCCAAACTTCACATGACCATTAATTGTAGAGAAGGAGCAGTCTGAATATGAAGTAGGCACTCAGTTGCAAACCTTCTGCCACTACCATAGTTGACTAGTATCCTCTTGTCTCTGAATTTTATTCCAAGGGAACACTATACTACCCTAATCATTTTTAAGGTGTTGCTAATAGTGAAGATATACTCTCTGCTAAATATTGCCTCCCTACATTTTTTTTCTTTTTTTCTTTTTTTGAGTTGGAGTCTCTCTCGGTCGCCCAGACTGGAGTGCAGTGGCCGCTCCCGGCCACCGCAGCCTCGACCTGCTGGGCTCCGGCGATCCTTCCGCCTCAGCCTTTCAAGTAGCCGGAATTACAGGCATGCGCTACCACGCCCGGCTGATTTTTTGATTGATTGTAGAGATGAGGTCTCGCTGCCCAGGTGGGTCTCGAACCCGCAGGCTCAGGCAATCCGCTCACCTCAGCCTCCCAAAGGCGCGGGATTACAGGCTGAGCCACTGAGCCTGGCACCTCCCTACATTTTAAGTGAGGTAACAGGGTAGGTGTTTATTGATCTGGAGTTCTAGGACAGAACTTGGAAGCTTGAAGAAAACTAATCCTCAACCTTGGCTGCTCACTAGAATCACCTTGGAAGCTGCACCCAAGATCAATCACATCACAGACTTGGGGCAGGACCCAGGCACTGGGATTCTGTAAAGCTCTTCAGGTGATTCCAATGCTAGCCAAGGTTAAGAACCACAGCTTCAGAGGCTTTAAGTATGGAACAGTTAAACAACTTAATAGTCTTGGAAAAATCTATTTCTCTAGGCTTTATTCTCTTCTGAAAAATGACATATGTGGAAGGTAGTTGGCATGTGATACTAATTGACTTTATTTTTACATAAAAGTATACACCTATGACACCTGTATTACCATCATAAAGCTAAAGAGAATGTGTTATTTTTACTATATTTGTTTCAGTTATCTCTCCCGTCCGTTAGAAAAATGATAAAGCAAAATCCCCATCACATCCCATCTCTTCGTATTTTTTTCCTTTCTAGTTGAATCCACTATTTTAAAGTAACTGATTATGCTGCCCATATGATTTAATTGTTTAATCACATAATTAGTTATCTACAACTATGTAAATTGTTCAGTGTGCATTTAAATATATATCAATTATATTATGCCTTAGCATATAATTTTTTCATCCAAGGCTGCTTTTTGAAATTTGTTCCTGTTGATAGATATATGTAGTACGTGTGTGTTTAATTAATTCTAAACTCCTTTATAATATTTTTTATAATATTTGATTAGGAATAAACCACAGTTTATGAACTTACCTTGTCTATAAACGGTTGGGTTGTTTACATTATTTTTTTTTTAATTGAGATGCAACAGATACCTTTTTTCATGTCTCCTTGCTACCATATGTAAGAGCTTCTCTAGGGTAAACACCTAGACACCGTTTTGTTGGATATGCTCATCTTCAGCTTTATTAGATATTTCCAAATTGATCTCCAAAGTGGTCACCCCAATTTACTGTCTCCAGCAATTTTAAAGCATTATCATTTCTTCAAATCCTTATTAGTGCTTAAATATGATGAAAAGTTGTTCAGTTTTGTCTATATGAGGATTGTGAAGTAGAGAATAATAGTTATGTTTAGATTATATTTTTCTAAGGTCCTTTCTGATCACATAATTGCGGTCACCACATCAATGCCAAGGCTCATCAAAATAACAAAATAAATGGTATGGAAAAAAAACCATCCACAACTTACAATGAATTTACATTTCCTTAAGACATGTCTTACATGGCTCAAGCTGGCCCATGAACCCATACATCAGGCCATAAAAGAGGAATGGGGACATGGCCCCAGCTCTGTATTTATTTTCTTGTATCTGTAATCCAATGTTACTTAAAAAGCAAACTGCCCAATATTCAAGCCAAAGCAAATACTGTAGATTTTGCCAGGCAGAATGCCTGTGGAGAAGTGAGTCAATTCATACAAAATTCAAAACTGTCTTTGGTCAGTGACATTTTCATGAAAATCTGTGGGTGGGTAAAAGTTTTGCAAAATTCCTTTTTGCTATTGGTTAAAATTCATCCAGGAAAAATAAGTAAAATTTAAGTGGCAACCCACATTCCCCCTAATTCTCTTATTAGCACTCCCCAACCTCCTAGCACGACTGCTTTCGATTGTGCAGGAAGGTAAGTCATCGGTGTTTCTGATCCTGGCAACAGAACCCTGTCCCTCTGCCCACACTGCCCAGATCAGATAGGCTTTCTCATGAGAGGTACTGACAGACAGAGTGGGCCCAAGCTCATTCAGAACACACCTTACTGGGGAACGCTAACCAGCTGCTGTACACTCTTCAACTTAATGGCAAAAAGACCTATGGTAAAAACATTCTCGGTGTGCGCTCTACTGGAACCATTACCATGGATACTGCTAGGGATGGTTAGTATACTTCTGTGGTTTGGGGTTACACTTCATGTTGTCCTTTTAAGAACATGAAACAGGGATTTGGAAAGGAGACAAATTCAGAGACTTCATGACTTGTTCCAACTTGAGAATCTGTAACATTACCATCTCAGAAAAACTTAATAGGATTCCACAGTTACACCTGGGAAAGCTCAAACATTTTGATAACTCAGATATTTACCAAGGTTGGGGTTAGTCTAAGCTCAAGAAAGCAAAAAGAGAATGACTCAGCACCCAGAATTTGCTTTTATTAATAGGCTGCAGTGAATGAACTCAGGTGTGTTTTAATATCATATCGTTACATCCGGTTTCTAACTTAGCTGAAGTCTACCTATCGGCCTGCTGAGACCTTTACTTCTCAAAGTCTGCCACTGGCTGGAAATGTCTGTGCAATCCAGGCTAGGACTGGAAAGAAAGCAGTTGGTTGGGCTTTCCACAGAAGCAGTAAGAATGAGATCTACAGAAGGGTGGAGTCGTTTGGGTGGGAAAAGAACCCATTCTCTTCTTCAGTAAGTTGCCCAAATAATAAATCAATGCCTCCTCCTCCAGTGCTTCCCCTTGGAATCCTGAGTGATCTGAATCCCAGGATTCTGGGTAAGGCTGGGGAGACATGGACAGAGATTCTGAGAATGCATTCTCTCATCCATGAAACGGAATTTGGCATGAGGGAGGACACCAGTGGTAGCCTCTTACTGTAAGCAAGCTATCACTAAATATCCCTCTCACTCACCCCTCTCTAACCATGACTTCCAGAAGCTCTTTGTGCTGCTTGTAGTCATGGTCACCAAACACAATGGGGTCATCATTTCTTTCTTGGGTCAATTAACTAAGAAAGTGAAAATGATGACTAACTCTATCATATGTAGAAAATTAATAGCAGCTAAACATATGTAAAACAAAAAATGGGTTGGATTGCACTCTGGGAGGCCAAGGTGGAAGATTGCTTGAGCTCAGGAGTTGAAGACCAGCCTGGGCAACATAGAAAGTCCTCATCATTAAAAAAAATAAAAATTTTAAAAAGCAGCTGGATGTGGTGGTGTGTGCCTGGAGTCCCAGCTACTCAGGAAACTGAGATGGGAGGCTCACTTAAACCCAGGAGGTCAAGGCTTTGGTGAGCTATGATCATGCCACTGCACTCCAACCTGGGCGACAAAATGAAACCCTGACCCAAAAAAAAAAAAAAGACTGCGTCTTATAATTTATAATTTAAATTGCCCCTAGCCCTCGTAGCATATGATACACCACAAAAACCCAAACTAAAGATCACTTCATATTTCCAAAAGAAGAATGTGGTCGTTTTACTTGGCAAATATCTTGAGCTTTGAATCAACTATTATCAGATTTTCAAGCAGTGGGAGATGAAACATTTGAGTTGTAACATTTATATATGTCTGGATTCCAAGAGTAGAAAGATTGGTTTTGTAAAAGGCAAAATAATGAATTTTTTTCCAGGTGTATGTACATCCACCTTAAGAACAATGTCTTCCATCTGTGGCCTACAGCTTAAGAGGATTGCCAAACTTCCACAGCAAAATTAATTGCTGCCAGTTGGCTATAGTCCTACAAATCAAGCAGGTGACATGTAGCAGCATAACAGTTTTCAGAAGACATAATGTCCATGATATGTATGTTTTATAAGAAAATGGATGTCTTCCTGCTAAAAATATAGAGTCCCAGAACTAGAACTGCAACATTAGTCAACTCCTAAGAAATCCTGTTTTGCGTAAATACATGTACACTATAATATGCATAAGTAAATGCTTTAGGGTCCCAGATTTGATATGATAATAAATTAGCAATCTAAATTTTTTAAAGATTCCACCTAGAAGTGTGGAGTGGGCAGATTAGGAGGGAGAAATCACCTCCCAGACCCATTCTGAACAATGCAGTGAGAAGCTATGCAGAGGCCTGCAAACATTCAGCTCTCAGCTTATTCTTTCACTGAACTATTTTATTTTTAATATTCATCATGCACTTTCACAAAAGTCAACATTATAAAGTTATACATCTTTGCAAAGTCTGGGAACAGTAGGGAAACGGGGAAATCCTATTTCAGAAAAATTAATTTTGCAATGCAAAAAATATTTTTCTAGATAATTCAAGTCTTTATGTTTACTTCAGTAAAGCCAAATCCAGTAAACTATTTTCAGCCAGGATTAGTCATAACTAAAAGACTGGACTGTTTTCCTTCAGAGACTGAATGTCTTTCCTGCCTGCAGTAGTCCGGTGTGTTCCAAACAGAGTAAATGGAATTGCCTTCAGTTGCGTGTCTCTTTTTCTGGCATTTTAAATGTAGAACTCCAGTGACAGAGTAAGGTTTTGCCACCTGGAACGTAATTATTCTTTTCACTCACATAACCTGGCATTCTTAAAATGTATGAGCCTCACGTTTTCCTCAAGAAAAATCACAATGTGGGGCATAATGTAATTACAAGAAAAGCAATTCCATTCCACCAAAATTTTTTAAACTCTCTCAAAAATAACTACTGAGCGTGAAAAAGTGCTTCTAATACTCGCATTACAGCCATCATCCATTTGATTTTCTTTTACATGAATCAGGCAATGTGGCCAATCTACAATCAGACATATACATGATCCAGATTCTTCATCATCATGACATACCATAGAAAGAAGGGACTCTGGTTGGGGAACTGCAGTCCAAAATAAGTTTCTTTTCAAATTGATTTATATATTCCACATATTTAGTGACTTGTACCATACTCAATATCCAAGGAGTACACAGAAATATCAGATTTTCACTCTAAAAGAAATATTTCTGTCCATCTTAACTAATATAAAACATATGTTCTTTTTCCAAGAGTTAAGTGAGCTGTCTGCGATTGTGCAAAGCCATCCTGTGATCCCAAGGGTGATGCCCTGTTTGTAAACCCCGAGGGTTTCTGTGAGGTGTGAAATTGTTGTGAAATCATTTAAGAATCATATTATTCAAAAATAGTAAATTTTGCCAAGAAACAGAGAGAGTTCCAGGATGGATGTTGTGAAAGGGGGAGGCGAGAGAGAAAGAGATATCACGCCCACTTCCCTCAACACCAAAGGCACATTCCCGTCTCCGTGGATTTTTCTCCTTTTCTCTCTCCACAGTTATTTCTTTTTAAAATTAGGTGAAATCCTGTGAGTATCTGCTCCTGTGGCATCCCCTGGGTGTTTTTATGCTGGCCATAAATCATTAACTAGGCTCTAAACCCTGGAAGGTATAGTGTGGAGGCATGTGGGTGCATGCGGCAACACTTTTTTACTAGCCAAGTAGCTAAGTGGTGAGTTCCTTTCCAAGTATTAGAACCACCTCCCCCTGCCCCAATTCTCTCTAGTTATTGGAGAAAAGGGGAGAGAATTGAATATTTACTTTGGAAAAGAGCTAAAGCTTGCTGATGGCGCCGTATGTTCTTCTGCCCCTCCACATCTATTCATATTAAGGAAACTCGTTTGTGCCTGGAGAGCATCTCCATTTCAAGATTTTAGGCCGTGTGGCAGATTGACCTCCTCTCCCAGGATGGCTCATGTATCTATTCAGATAAGAATCTAGAAACGGAGAGCCACTAATCAAGAAAGAAGCCTTCCCTTTCACCAAGTTAAAGATAAATTCCACGTCGCGGACATCTCCACCACACATCTAAACCCCGTAAAAGAAGAAAACGTGCCCTGACCCTTGGGCCAAGTTTGGAAAAACATGTGCAAGAAAAGCAAGCTGGGCCTTCAAGAGAGGTGACCCTGACCCCTTGGGCTTCAGAAACTCACCGTACACTTGTTGGGCTTCTCTCCGGAGTGGACTCTCATGTGGATCAGCAGTTTGTAGCGGGCGTTGAAGGGCTTGTACCTTCGAGGGCAACCAGCCCAGAAGCAAGTGAAGTCTTCCCCTTTGCGCTGGTCTATGTGGACCTTCTCGATGTGCCGCACGAGTTCCTCCTGCTGGTCATACAAGGCGCTGCAGTCGATCCAGCGGCAGCAGTGCTTGTCCCCGACGTCGTCCAGCTCCCCGTCGTCGTCCAGGGCGGCCTGGGACAGAGCCAGCGGCTGAGTGTGGGGCACCAGCTCCGGGTGGTGAAGGTGCGAGTGGGCGTGGTAGGGGGGTGGCGGGCCCTGGGGCAGTGGCAGAGGAGGGAGGGGGGGCGCGGAGGGCAGGTCCAGGGCGCCGCCTGGGAACTCCTCCAGGCGCTCTGTCTTGAGCAGGCCGGCCGGCTGGCCGTCGGGGCCCGGCAGGCCGTGCTGCACCACCATGTTGTTGACCGGGCCGGGCTGGAGGCCGCTGTGCTCCAGCTGCTGCATGCGCTCGTACTCCAGCGCGCCGTCCTCGCTGTAGGCCGGCAGGGCCAGGCCGCCGCTGGCCACCAGCACGCCTTTCTGGCCGCTGGACACTGGGCACTGCTGGGGGATGCAGCTGCCGCGCACCCCCAGGAAATGCCCATAGACCTCAGGCTGCGGCGACATGTTGGCTGGGGAAGCCCTGGACCCGTTGATGTAGGCGACCAAGGAGGTGGGCGACGTGCGGATGATCGTGTTGAAGTCTATCCCGATGCCATCGGACAGCGGGGACAAGGACAAGGCCCTCTTCTTAGAGCGGGCCGAGTGGGACTTGGTGGATGAGTGCCGAGGGCTTGGGTAAGGAGAGTGGCTATTTTCCATACTGAAAAGGTAGGATGGCAATGAGTTAGAGACACTACTGCTGGGCATGGATGTCCCGGGAGGAAGGCTAAGGAGGTCCCCTAAATCGATGCCATTCTGAGAGCTGTGACTGGAGGAAAGGGAAGGAAGAGTCCTGTAGCTGTGAGACCACTCTTGTTTCACGCTCAAGGCCGACTGACTTTCCGTCAGACTCAAAGTCGTGGACGCCAAAGACTCCCGCGAAATGAGGGACCTGTAACAGCCAGAAAGGAAGAAAAAAAAAGATAAACGTTTTAGCAGGATATGGATTGCTTAAGAGCTAAAAGAACATTGCATTGACAATCCCTTAAGTATTTCCCCTAATTACATTCTCTGCTAAACACACATTCTTGGGCTAAGATAAAAATCCAAGGCTTTTAGTTCCAGGTAAATAACATTCTACCAAGAAGAACAATAAAACCTAATGCTCACTGAAATAATATAACAAAAGATCTATTATAAATAATCTTAATATTTTAATAATAGTCCTTGCCTTAATTTTTTAAGTATCTTTTTTAATATAGGGAAAAAATTAGAAACCTGGGAAAATTATTGATATCTGTCACAGCAAACCAAATAAGCAAGTATTTGTTAAGCACCTACTGTGTGCAGCAAGCTATAATAGGCCTTGCAGGGAATACAAATCTAAACAGAGACTCAATCTTCAAGTAAAATCTTTTTGGGAAAGTAACAAATTCATGCTTGATTTGAAAAAAAGTAAATTCTCAATGTCAAAAGGTTATCCAAGGGACTTTAGTCATTTCATAATTCAGTTTCACTGATATTAAGGAATTGTTTTTTGTTTTTTTTTTTACAAGATAGCAACTCACAGTCTCAGTGCTTAGACACAACATCAAATCATCTCAGGAGTCAGGCGCAGTGGCTCACGTTTGTACCCCAGAACTTTGGGAGGTCAAGGTGGGAGGATTGCTTGAGCCCAGGAGTTTGAGACCAGCCTAAGCAACATTTGAGACCTCATCTCTATTACAAAAAATAATCAAAAAAATTAACCAGGAGTGGTGGCACATGCCTGTAGTCCCAGCTACTTTGGAGGCCGAGGTGGGAGGATCACCTGAGCCCAGGAAGTCAAGGCTGTGGTGAGCCGTGAGCGTGTGCCACTGCACTCCAGCCTGGGCAACAGAGTGAGATCCCTGACTTAAAAATAGAAAAGAAAAAATAAAATCATCCTAGGAAATGAAAAAAATATATAAAGCTCTAATACACAAGTGAGTAACACATTGATAACAAGTCATACTTGAAATTATGCACTGGATCTGTGCAGGGTTTAATCACACTTGTTAGTCAGGTTTTCTACAGGCTCTTGTCCTGAAATCAGAGCAGCTTTGGGCCAAGAGCAGATCATTTGCTTTCAGTAGTTCATTTTTACAATTCCTCTCCTGTTCTTCTTACCCTTTATAAAACATGTCCTATGTCTCACAATATATTATCTGCATGCCAAAATGGTTCATAATGTAGCCCTGGCCACTTTAAAATTCATTTTGCTTTACTGTGACATTGTTGCCTTAAAAATAAATGAGGAGAAAATCTATGTCCCTTGGATAGAAAATTTGTCACAAAGAGCCAAGACATAACACACTGTATTTCCCAACTCAGACATGGTGTATATCAGAAAATTCTGGCTTCTTTATATGTACCTGCATTGGTTTTCTATGAAGAGCTCTTCTCTGACAATACATGAATCACAAGAAAATGTTATAAAATGCATGTCTTCTCAAAATGAACACATTTATGATTTCCAGCTGTTAAACATCAATCTGTTGCAAAGGAACTGAGGGAAAAGAGCAGCATTTTTATCCCACCTGTTCCTTTTACTCCATTTCACAAAATGGAAGCCATGAACACCATTACCTACAAGCATGAGATATCAGTAAGAAAACATCTCAGCTCCAAAATACATAGTGTAGGGTGATAACACCATGATCAATGTGATGTTACCATCAAGTGAGGAAATGTTTACCGGTGACAAACATGGTAGGAATTTATATCCAGTTGCCCTTGACATAGGTATATTTTCTTGGTCCACATCCTTACATTCAGGCTGAAGTCCTCTTGCAAGCTCCAAAGTGGTTTCAGAACCATCTGTTTTTTAATTCCCCATGGACACTTTTCAATTATTTTCCCAGCACCCTGGCAGTATGAGGCTCTTCCTGCGGAGCTCAGCTCAAGGCTCCTGATGATTGGAAGTCAAGGGCCTTTTGGTCCCTTCCCCCAAGAGTTTCAGGAATTGCTTCTGGACCCAAACTAAGTCACTGGTTGTATCATATATAAGGCAGAGACAACAGACTTTGCTTTATGCTGAGTCTGAGAAAATTCACAGAACATAAAGAACCAGGGCTTTCCAGAGCTGCATGGCCGAGTGTACGTGAATGTAGGTAGGTGAATGAGTGTGGGTGGTGTATTTGCCTGTCACTGTCATATTGGATGGAGTACTTTCAATTTTTAAGCAGCGACTAGCAGAAAGTACTTTATCCACCCGTACACTTTGCTTATAAAATTATATTATTTAGTTTGAGGGCAATCTATAGTAATCTGTGTTCATTTGTTCCATTGTTAAGAAATGATTCTCATTTCTTTCGAATTATCCCTACCTATGGCTCAGTTCAAGTCGGGGCATAACCCCATACAAGCACATTCTGTCACTCCTTGGAAATCTGTTTTCTAAGATAGTTATCATATACTTTTCAGAAAGCAAATTCTATTTTCTATTCATTAAAACAATAATATGAACAGAGAACGAACTCTCTCTTCTATCCCAAACACCTAGTAAGAACAAAACTTCCCCAAATGGCCTTTGCCTAGCAGCCAGTCTCCCTCCTGGGCAATTACCCAGATCTTTTGATCTTTAAAAGTTCTAATCCATGAAATCTCTCCCCAGTACACTAGCTTCCAGTGAGAGTTCTCTTTCCAAAGAAGTTATATACCATCTATATCGTATCTTAAACTTAGTTAACTTCAGGCATATGTGGGTGTTATATTCTTCAATAATATTAAAAGCCTTTTAACAGACAGGATCATTTTTATCTCCCCAATACCTACAAGAATGTCAGATACATACCAAGGTACTCAAAAATTGTTGCTTAAGAAAGTGAATAAATAATGACTATAATGATAACTAAATATTATTTATAGCTTACAAAACATTTACCCGATATATAATCTCATTTGATATTGTCTGTTAGGTAAATAAACTGTTTTTTTTTTTAATAACTTGTATTTCACAAAAAATAAAACTGGTTCTATAAAATTCCTCCCAATAGCTGGGCTCGGAGGCTCAGCCTGTAATCCCGCGATATGGGAGGCTGAGGTGAGTGAATTGCCTGAGCCCGCAGGTTCAATACCCGCCTGGACAACTTGGCAAGACTTCATCTCTACAATAAATCAAAAATGAGCTGGGCACGTGCACCTGTAGTTCCAGCTACTTGGAAGGCTGAAGTGGAAGGATCGCCGGAGCCCAGCAGGTCGAGGTTGTGGTGGCCGGGAGTAGCCACTGCACTCCAGTCTGGGTGATGGAGTGAGACTCCAACTCAAAAAAAAAAAATTCCTCCTAATGACACACACACACACACACACACACACACACACACACACACACACACACACACAAAGGACCAAAGTCCTTAAAGAAATATAAGGTAAGCCATGTTCCACAGGCAGTTATGTAACTGTATCACACACATTCCCTGTTGTCTTCCTCATACTGTATCTCACAGGTAGTCTTCCATGCTCTCCTTGATTGAAAGACCTGGTATTATAGGCTTAAATTCACACAAGCTACCATGAGCATCCAAATGTTCTGTTCTTTCTGTAACAACATGTTGAAGGAGTGTGAAAGTTTCCAAAGGATTCTCACTTGTAGCCCTTGCTGCTACACTGGACCCGTGGGAAAGAAAGTGACAGAGGTATATCACCCTAGGAAAGCAAACTCCATTTCTATGTGTTCACCTTATCCTAAGGATATTGTTTCTGATGACTGATTAACTTGGAGTTATGTATAAAAGAAAAAGAGACAGATGAGAAACAAAATAAAACTAATATTTTTTTTTTTAAATCTCAGAAACCATCAGCAAAGAAGGATAGGATGGTTGATAAAGCAAGAACTCTAACATTCCTGGGGCTGTAAGAGGCATAATGTCCAAGTTGGATTGCTTGGTTCAATGCCAAGCTCTAAAGAAGTTCTAACTTACATAACACATGGAATTCCTCAAACTGATGCTCAAGAAAATATATATATTTCACATACATATAGATCATGGGAAAGAAGAGCAGTGCTAGTCTATCTTTAAATTCTTGTCTATGTACTTCAGCAAATTCCCCAAAAGAATTAGCACTGTATCTGAAGACAGGATGGCTTTATAAAATATTAGAATTTGCAGAGAGCCCAGAGTCCATTCTCAGTCATCTTAGCCTTCTCTGGTCTTTGTAAACACACTCCAAATGAAAATGAAGCCATCTTCAAGAATTTCTGGCTTAGGAAATAAACAGCTAAATGTGGTGTCTTTTGGATCTGAAATGACATTATTCGGTGATAGTTGCACTTTGTGACTGACAAGCTAAGTGATGCTGAGCAAAGCACTTAGACTTTTTCTGTCTTGAGTCCATCGTGTCTTAAACAGCAGTAAGACTTGCAGGCAATTTATTAGTATTCAGTCATAAAATGCAGAATCTCAATACATGTGAAAACACCAGAAAAGCTAAATATACACAAACCCATGCAAGTAGTATCCAATCTTTTCTACTGCCCAACGTTTGCCAGATTGGTATAATATGAAGCCACTGTGTAAGGTTATCATATTGGCATCTCAACCTGGTCAGTTTAGGGGAAATATACACAATGCCTAATTGAGAATGGCTCCTTTATCTTCAAGATGCTAAGGTATCATATGCAGTTATCATTAAGGGAGGGGTAGTCAGAAATGGGTAGGATATTAATCAAGGCAAATATACAGCATTAGGCAAAATTCTCTTCATTGAAATAAACAACTCAAAAAGGTTAAGGAAGAAGTGATTTTTTTAAAAGATGAGCACCTCCCCCCCAAAATACCTAAAGGAGATCAAAAGAAAAACCTCAAACCATAAGAACCTTAGAAAATGCAGGACACACCCTTATGGAAATTGGTCCTGGCATTCAATTCCTGAACAAAACCCAAAACGCACGCACCATAAGAGATAAGATAGACAAGTGGGACCTCATTAAACCGACAAGCTTCTGTAAAGCCAGAGAAACCATCAAGAGAGTAGGGAGACAGCCCACAGACTGGGAAAAAGTATTTGCCAACTCCATGTCTGACAAATGCCTAACATCTTGGATCTACAAGGAACTCAAACGTGCTGAAAAGAAAAAAAAACAAACAACCCCATTACAAAGCGGGCAAAAGATATGAACAGACACTTCACAAAAGAAGACACATGAGCGGCCAACAGACACATGAAGAAATGTTCAACCTCACTAATCATCAAAGAGATGCAAATTAAAACTACACTGAGTTACCACCTAACTCCAGTCAGAATGGCCATTATCAATAACTCAAAAAATAACAGATGCTGGAGAGGATGTGGTGAAAAGGGAACACTTCTACACTGTTGGTGGGAGTGTAAACTAGTGCAACCTCTGTGGAAAGTAGTGTGGCAATTCCTAAAAGCTCTAAATACCGACCTCCCATATGACTCCGCAATCCCCCTACTGGGAATATACCCTGAAGAACTGAAATCACTCTATGAAAAAGATACCTGTACACACATGTTTATCGCAGCGTTGTTCACAATAGCAAGAACCTGGAACCAACCATGCTGTCCATCAAAAGAGGACTGGATTAAAAAAAGGTGGTACATATAACGATGGAATACTACACAGTCATAAAAAAGAACAAAATCATGAATTTCGCAGCAACCTGGATGGAACTAGAGTGTATAATACTGAGTGATTCTCACAGAAACAAAGATCTGATTATTACATGTTCTCACTCATAAGTGGACCTTGAACATCTATCGTAATACTATAAGAAAAGGATCAACAGTGGTGGAAATCTATGGTGGGGTGACAAGGAGGGCAAGGGTGGTGGGATTAATGGTAATCAATATCTATCTGGGGACGGGAGGGACACCCCTTATCAACAGGGGTGCCTGAACAATGCATATTTGTATACCTAACCCTTAACTGTACCCCACAAATTTAAAATAAAAAATATGCTTAAAAATAAATAAAAAAATAAAAGATGAGCACCTCCCCCAAAAAATACCTAAAGGAGATCAAAAGAAAAAATAGAGCCAATAAATCTATGGAAATTATTCAACACTATCAATAAATAAGAAATGCAAATTAAGATAAAATAATATTTTATACATCAGACTGGCAAAAGTTATAAAACTAATAATACCTAGTAATGGATAAGGTCTGAGAAAACAAGCACTTTCTTAGACTTACAGAGTTTATAAATGGCCAGATCTGTTCTGCAGAAAAATTTGAGAATATGTGTAAAATGCCTCAAAACTGTGTACTTTTTTTAATCCAATAAGTTTTACTTTTAAGAATTTATTCTAATAATTCAAGCTGTACAGCAAAGGATTTACAGGGTTGATCCAATAAAGCATTATTTATAATATCAAAATAAAGAGAAACAGCTAAATGCCCAGTAATAAAAGACTGATAAAGCAATTACAGTTCTATTTATATACTTTATAAAATGAAATCTTGGGCAGGAAAAAGTCATTGCATGATGCTGAAGACTTTTATGACAAAAGTTTATAATATATTAACTGCAAAAAGATAATTATAAAACTATGTAGATTATTAGATCAATTTAGTAGAAAGGAAAGCCTAAGCTTATGATATATGTGGTTGCATATAATTGGAAGGATATATATCAAAATTCCACCCATGGTTGTCTCTGGACAATAGAATTCAGAATGACAGTCATTTTACTGCCTGGCACTTTTCCATATTTTCCATGTTCCCTACAATTAATAAGAATTACGTAATCAGAAAAAAAAAAATAAATTCCACAGCTTTTCATAGGGTAGTATCTCTCTGACTAGACCGTTCAGGCCCCTTCCCACCTTCATCTACCTGCAGCATGCCCCAGTGAATAAAACACTAAACTGATTTCTCTCTGCATCTTTTCTTGTCTCTAGACAGTAAATGTCTTCAAGTTGAACTGTTGTCTCTTATTCTTCCTCTCCTCTGATGAAACACACAAACCAATTTAAGGATCACAAATAAATGCAACCTTTCTAAATTGCCAAAAGTATGTTCCATACTTTACCAAGCCAATTCTCAACTCTTGTTCTTTTGCTCCTGCTGTGAAAAAGAAAAATTCCCATAGAAGGACTCTAAGAATACCTAGTCAAAAACACTTGTCAGAGCACTGTTATAGGGGGTTGTCTTTTAAGGATATAAAATTATGCTAAGGAATCAAATATGCCAGAAAACACTGAGATAATGACCCCTCTCTGGCCGACCCATGAAAGAGACTGCATAAGGTACATGGCTTGAGCAGTCTGTGCCCTGCCTACCGTCAGTCTCTCCATTAATTATGACTTCTGCCTTCAAGGCATGGGCTGGACTTGCCACAGACAGGAAACTGAAGGCTTCCCAATGACACCCACCCCGTGAGCACAGTTAATTTTACATGCAGCACTCAGCAAGTCTGAAGAGTCCCTTAAGGCATAATCATCAATGGGAAAATGACAGCAGCTTCCCATCACAAAAAGTCTCAGGTGAAAAACAAGTTTCTACCTCATGAAAAAAATTGGCATAAATAAATGATTCAGAAACTATGATTTCAGAGTCTCAAATAGCAGCTAGGAGGACAGCACAGAGATACAAGAGGGAAAAATAGGGGTGGGAGGAAAAGAAGGAGGATGGAAAGGAAAAAGAAATAGGATCCCAGAAATGCAAAGCATCTTAGTAGGTTACAGCACCCCCAGAAAAGGGGAAGCAGATGCCCAGAGAATAAAATTCCTTTGCAAGACCATAGATGTGGCAGAACCAGAACTGAGAGGCTTCGGGTTATGTTTTTCCAAGAAGATAACTTCCAAAAGATAGAATAACTTATTTCAAACATAGAAATTGACCTCAAACGTTACATATGATTTTGGTCTTATGCCCCCTCCAGTCTAATATCAACCTTAAGAGAAATAAAAATTTGTCTGAGGAGGTGATTTTCCTTTCTATTCAATTCTCTCCCATGGAGATAGATGCATGGCATTTATGTTACCTACTTATTCTGGCACCTAATCAGACATTGTGTTGAAATGTTATATAACTCATACATGAAAGTATATCTTCCCAGACACATCATAAAATTCTCAAAATTTATGATTTCTATCTTTACTCTCTCTACTGTCTCCCTAAACTTCAACTATTATATTATGTAGACAGTAAATACTTAATAAATATTTTAGTGGATGGGTGGATGGACAGACACACAAAACAGATTATAAAGCAGCCTGGAAATTCTGCAACATATACACAAAAAACCTGGCAGGTAATATAGATGTGCGTGGAACATCTGAATTTTCTGGGCCATGGTGTGACTTGCTTCATCAGAAATTGACAAATTTATACACTGGGCTTCAATCACTGAGGTGCAAAAATCTCAAATTTGGTGTTCATTTCACTCACACCACAAGACAGCAGGTATTAAACCATTTCCCAATTAAGATGATATTATGTCACAGAATTCGTTTTTAGACACATTCCCCTACAAAGCTCAAATTGAAAGAGTTACTTGAGTATATAAGTGTGTGAGTGAAAGAGAGAGAGAGTGTGTGTGTGTGTGTGTGTGTGTGTGTGTGTGTGTGTGTGTGTGTGTGTGTGGGTGTGGGTGGGGTGTGTGTGTGTGTTCAGGAAGAGAAGGGAAAACACTTGTGGGGTATGATTATACCATAAAGAAAGGGAAAAAAAAGTTAACTTGAGACCTGGTATCTGAAGGAGGTATATTCAGGTTGGCTGCATTCATTGCCCTCTGTAAGCTAGGACTGATCTGGTTGCATGCTGTAGAGACCTGGCTTGCTGGAGGTGAAATGGGTCCCAGTCGTTGAACCATCATGGGACTGCTGGTGACCACTAGATTGTTGCAGCTGCCTTTTCCAATGGACTTGCACTGAGGCCCAAAGCCAAGAGCCCCTAAAAACAAATGAATCAGGTTAGCTTTCATGTCCCCTTACATCAGAAATCAGTAAATACAGACATGTGCACGCTTATATCAGGACTCATCTGTAGAGATAGTCCTTGGGTCATTTATTTATTTATTTAGTATTGGTGATACCCAAAAGCTATCTCTAATTCCAATGAAAAAGCCATAATACTACAATAGAAACCCTTCTATAATCACCACTCATTATCAAATGTGCTTGAATTTTTCTCCTTTGTTGTAGAAGTGTCCAGTTACATTTATAATCATATTTTATAATATCTTATCTAAAGGGTTAAGGTGGTAGATAGATGGGATTACCTGTATCAAATCGAGTTTTATCCTAGAATAGCTAATATCTTAAATCATCCAGCAAGGAAAATTGACACTGCTGAAAAAAACCTGTTTAGCTGGTTTAATTAATTCCAAATCTGAACCTCCAAAGAACGTCTTTAAAAAGACATAGTCTGCCTGTGTCTCTCCACTCTTGATTTTTTCCTCTTCATCCCAACACATATACCATTGAACATATACCCAATTTTTTTTAAAAAACCATGGTGAGAGAATAGTAAACAAAACACTCACTTGAAAAACAGTGTGGTAAACAAATTGGACATAGGGTTTTCATTTTCATTGATAATAATCTTCTAATGGACTAAAATTTAATATGTACCCAAAGGGGAAAGAAACAAAAAAAAGGAACCCACAAGAATTTGTGTCATTATGGAAAAGTGAAAAGCAAAGTCTGAGAAAGCCAAACACTGCCATGACTAATTTATAAAAAATAATAATAATATCTGAATCATTCTAGACATTCTTTTTATATGGATGCATTTTTTCAAACATCTTTTTCCAACTACCTGGTCAAGACTCAGTAACTGTACACTCTGTTCCCATTTCTAGCAAACAAAAATAAACATGATCTCAGTTTTTAACAAATTGGGCTTTAAAATTCTCACTAAATTTTCCATCTTTTTCATTGATATGTTTGGGATCAAAGTAGAAGGAGAAGTGTCACTGTAACTTTCCTTGGCCCTGGGGGGTACAATTTTCTATTCTGTTTTTTCAAAAAATAAATTAACAGTCAAAAAGCATCTTTACTCATCATCTTTTGTCACATTTTTCTTCCTAGAGCATACAAAACCAAAGGACAAACAAGACTTGGAGCAATCACCATGTTCCCATCAATGCAGACAAATTTCAAAAATACTGGAAGAGTCACAGCATTGTTATCTGATAGGAACTCTGGTTTAGTCCAGCGATCTGGGAAACTAAAATCCAAGTGTTAATTGACTTGCCCAAGGTCACACTGTGATTTGATGACAGAGCAGAAATTGATTCTACTAGAGTGTGTTTCATGACATCTGTGAGCTTAAGTTTTTGTTCTGGTATGCTTAGGTTCTTCCTTGGATGTTTTCCAAGATTGCTAGCTCCAATGGAAATTTCTCTGATTTTATGGAAATTTCTCTGATTTTATTTCCCAGATACACAAACAAGAACCTCCCCACTACCCCACCCACTGAAGCTTATATCTGACCCATCTTCTTGTGCTTTGAAGATCAGTTGTAGATATTTTGTTTTCGTAACTCATAAAGTATTGCCTCATCAGGGCTTCATCTTGACACCAAGAGTTGTGAGTATATTTTTATGTAATGCATCATAAGTTTAATATTTTTACAAAACCCAATCAGTTATATGCATTAGCTTTTCAAACTCTCTTTTTTACCTTTGAAAAAGGCAATGTGATGATTCATAGCCTAGTCCAGTATATGAGATACCTGAATTCTCTCCACATGTTCCATTGCTACCAGCCATTACTATTAAAAGCAACATCAGATGTCAAGTATGCTGTCAAATTGAATGTCATATAGTTATCTAGGGAACTCAATCATTTCATGCCTGTTTCCTTTTCAATAAAAAGGTATTAATGTCTATCTATCCCCAAAACAAAGACATAGCAGCTGGAATAGCACCCAAGAAGTACTACTTGATGGCAAAGCATATCTATACCTTATTTCACCACATCTAAAATGCCATATATTATAAAATGTACCATTATTTCGTGTACCAGCAAGAACAGGAACTTCCAGTCAAACTAGTGCATGGTGTCCAGAGATGTTGTAACAAAAAATATGTATACCTTAGAATCGACAAGCACCAATATGATCGCAGAAACATGTTTTAACCCTTGCCTTGTTCTTGCTCTTGTCTCTGCCTGGAATACACTTACCCTGACTTATCCACCCAGTGAGTGCCTCTTTATCTTTAAAGTCTCAATTCACGGGTCAACCCTTCTATGATCTCTCTACCCGTCTGCCCACTTGGTGGATCTGACCAATGCTTCCTTTCTTCTCCCCGTAATCTTCCATCACACATTTGCCATCATACCTCAGTACCTATAATGCTTCAAGAAACTGCACTGTTTACATGCCTACATTAAATGCCTTAAAATGCCTGCACTGTTTACATGCCATCTTCTACCTTTTATACTTTACTGCTTTTTAAAGAGCTTGTTTGAGGCATCTCTTCTTCCTCTATGTCTAGCCCAGGACCTGGTAATAAAGTCTATCCAGTGAAGATAGAATGAATGAATGAAAACAAAACATACTTATAAGTGAATATTAAATACTAACAAATAATTCCCACTGAACCCCTCCTGGTTGTCTTTTTTGAAACACAGTGCCATTTAAAAAGAAAAGGGAAAAAAAACCTCCAAGTCAATTCTTTGATGCTTCTTCACAGTGTTGCTAACTAGCTCTGAATGGAAGATGAAGCCAGTGGAAAAGGTAATTATAAATCCATCTTCCTGGGCCAGAATTTTACACTGGCCAAGGGTGCCTGTGCAATCTTCTACCCTGGATTTGTACATTCATATTATTTTCTTGTTCTGTAATTAAAAAGTGTTAATTTTTCTCTCCCCAACAGCTCCACCAATTCCTACTATCCTACCTCCTACTTCCAAATTCACTGGTGAACTTTAACCTCATCTAACTACAGAGGAATGACAACTTCTGACAAGTGTCACATAGAATGTTCTTGAAGCACGAGTACGGTGAATTTTGGGGGAACATGTAAATGTTTGTGGTGCAGCATGAGAATGTTCTGGAAAATGGCATCATCTGTCACACATGAAGGCAAACAAGTTTAACCGAGTCATTCCACCCAACGCAATCGTCTAATTTTTTTCATAATGCCAGACATAATGAACACCTACACCTCCAGACTACTCAGAATCATGCAGTGCCTTGGAGTGTGGGCTCTAGAGATTGCTTGCTTGGGATCTGCAAGTTGTATGACTTGGGAAAATTACTGAACATTTGTATGTTTTATCTCCATGTCCATGTGTCTTCTCAACTACAAAGTAAGAATAAAATTCACACCACCTCACAAAGTTGTTGTGCATATAGCAATAACAACACACACAGAGGACTCAGTGCACTGTCTGCCACATAGTAGGTGATCAATTGATGTTAGCTGCTATAGTTGTTTGCATTGTTATGATGATTGTTATATGCTTGCATCGCTTTTTTGCTCTATTCTCTTCCTTGATGTTCTGTATATTTCCTTGCACAAAACAAGATAGTAAATGATGCTGTTTAATTCTCTACTCGTTTCCAATATTCTTGCTGCTTTAAGTCTGGAGCCAATTTTTTTTAAAAAACCAGGTGTCATCACGGATAGAAGAAAAGTTTGGCCGAGTTTGAATGTTCCTTGGCTTGTCATTCCTGAAAACAAACCATACAACTTTTGTGACTACCAGATGTGCCAACTACTTGTGCACTGGTTTTCATTTTGAAATACCGCTTATTTTTAGAGTCTACACGATGTGTTTTAAAAATGTGTTTACTGCTCAAATAAGGATCTGAGTGGATGGCATTCTGAGTGCCACATACACTCTGGCCAAAATCTCTGCATGCTGGTGGGGAACGCAAACGTTTTGCGTTTTCAAATTTCTGAACAGAGAGGTCATCTTAGCAGTGGTATGTTTTTAATTAATGTCTTCATTAGTTAAAAGGGTTCTCTTGAAGTCAAACAGTTGATTATGTCGCAATTATCACTGCTGAGGTTGCATCCTGCAGAATTATTTATGTTTATCCACTGGTTCTAAAAATGACACAAAAACAGGAAGAAATAAACATGAAATATATATGGGTTGGGGGGAGAGAAGTAACCAAAGCTCATTTGGTTATTGCTCATTCAACTGACACTCATCAAATGCCAACCATGAGCCAGGCCCTATGTAGAGACAAAGGTGAGCAGGGTGGACCCAGTCCCCCACAGGGCCCACAGTCTGGCGAAGGAAATACACACTAACCCAGCAACTCATTATGAACACTGCTCTTAGGTTGGATTGCATGAAATGACTTTCTTAATAGGTCAAAAATGAGAAATTTCTAGGTACAGTGGCTCACAGCACTTTGGGAGGCTAAGGCAGGAAAATCACTTGAGCCCAGGAGTTTGAGAACAGCCTGGGCAACCCAGTGAGACCTCATCTCTACTTGGGGAGAGACTTAAATGGGAGAATCACTTGAGCCCAGGAGACTGAGGCTACAGTGAGTCAGGATTGAGATACTGCACTACAGCTTAGGCCACACAGTGAGAACCTGTCTTAAAACAAAAGAATAAAAAAACGAGCAGTTTCTTTAAAAAGAGCAGTTTCTGAACAGAGAGGTCATCTTAGCAGTGGTATGTTTTTAATTAATGTCTTCATTAGTTAAAAGGGTTCTCTTGAAGTCAAACAGTTGATTATGTCACAATTATCACTGCTGAGGTTGCATCCTGCAGAATTCAACCTAATGCAATATGCAAGGTATTGTAGAAACAAATATACATATCAAGGTCTGAGTCCTGCCTCCCGCCCTCACTGTATGAGATTAGAAAGGTCCTTAAGGTCTCTGTACCTCAGCATTTACTTCTAAACAGGGGAAGGTAATAGTACCTAACTCGTAGCATTGTTTTGAGGATTAAAAGTGTTATTAGTAAATCTTAACATATCCCTCACTACCTCTAAGTATCAGGGTTTTCAACTCAATCTTTTACTTTAAACATTTTAAAACCTACAAAAAAGTGCAAGAATAGTACAGTGAGCTCCAACTTTATCTAATGGTCCATTTATACACCTCTATGTATAAGCTCACTCCTTTTGTTATTAGTATTAAGTTTTGAAACATTTATGAGTAAGTTTCAGATTTCATGTCCTAAATCCCTAATCACATAACCTTAGTAAATCATCAAATTCAAGACATTCAGAAATAATATAGCACTTATATGTAATCTACCATCTAAATTCTAATGCTACCCACTATACCCTTTACAGTATTTGTTCTCCAATCCAGGATTATTCATTGCAAAGAAAAGTTTTGAGACTCACGCTCAGGTGGGTCAGCAAGCATGAATTAATAGATCATTGGACACTAGGGTAATGAAGGCAGACAGAAAAGTGGAAGAGATGGAGAAAGAAAAGAAGTGAGAGGTTAACAGTGCGTAGCACAGTAGGAAAGAGCATCCTAGCTCCACCACTGACTGGCTGTGTGACCCTGGGCAAGTTTCTTAAGCTCTCTGTGCCTCAGTGCCTGATCTTTAAAATGAGGTTAATACTAGCAGTTACCTCAGTTTAAAGGATTAAAAGATCTAATATATTTAATATATTTGGGGCTTGGCACTTAATAAGTGCATTGTAAGTGCTAGTTATATTTTATTAAAGAACTTGTTTCTAGTATAGTACCTTTCTGATATTTTTTTCTAATGCCTCTTTTATACTGAGTGACCAGAAACTGCATGTTGATGTCTCCCTGCCCAAGACCTTTACACACACACAAACCAATTTCTCCTCCCTGGATGGGCTCCAAGTTATATTTAGGCCGCTGTGGTTCCTCACCTCCATTTTATCTTTCTCTAAGCTGACTGTTTTAGAAAAGACTCTATTTCAAACTAAGGTATCAATGACTACTCAAATACCTTGGGGGCATTTTATTACAAAACAGTACAGTAACAGAAAAAAATTAAAATTTCAAAACTTGGCAAGAAAGACCCAATGAAGAATTTTTTGTTAAACCTCTCAATCGTACCCTTTTACTGTCTTATATAACCTGGCCCTTTTTTTCTTGGTGAGCACAAATTCAACACAAAATTGAGGTAGCATTGAAAGCCCATTTAAATCATTTTCAAATGAAGTTTTTGCAACTTTAAGGCTCAAATTTTCCCATTATTTCTAGTTATAAGCACCTAAATATCCCTAACTGACAAGGCTTCCTTTAATTAATCCAAATCAATGCCTAATATAAAATATGAGTCCTATATTCCCTTCAAAAGCAAACAAATGCTATTGGAAGATATTTTGATTTTACATGAGAAAAGGTCACTGGTCTTCACAGCCAGCTTATGGATATAACTTTTATAATTTCGCAGGTTAATTTCACATCTCAGCCCTGGCTTCTTCATCTCTAGAAGAGAGATATACAACACACCCTACACGGTTGCATCAAGGATTATAGAGGCGCAACTTAGATAAGGTGCCTGTTCAGTAAAAGGTAGCCATAGTTTTGGTTATTGTTGCAGTCATCGTTATTTTGCAGGATATTTTCAGTAATGCAAATTGAGCCATGAAGCAGGGAATGATGATCTAAGTTCCGTACACAAAATGGTGGGATGCCTTTTTCTGGCTCCTCATTTCCAAGGAGAGGAATTGTCTCTCAGTGTACCATGGCCTTTCTCTGCCAAGGCAGGAAGAATAAATGGGAATGAGTAGTTCAGGATATCCTTCTTGTTTTCCTTTTGAGATTAAGCTTACTCACAGAGAGGCATAGTTCTTTCTCCTCCGTGTGGTATGAGACTTATCTAGGAGATTTGCCCTGGCAAAGCCGCCCTGGACTGGGTGGAAAAGATGTCCTAATTCTAGGGTTCAGTCAGCAGGTCCATTGGGCTCTCACATAAAGCTATGCCTTCCAACATTTCCTCTATCAGAAGAAAAAGGATATTCTAGCAGAGAAGAAATACACTATTTATTGTGGGTCCCCTTGCAGACCCCAAAATCTGTTAGGAACTTTGGCATGTACATTTCAATCTTAAGCTTGATTAGCTTTGCAAATATCAAAGCTTTGTCTAGAACTGTCTATATAGATAGAACTGTCTAGCTTGTATTTGGGATTACCTGTAATAGTGTTTTAAATTTTAAAAAATATGTGTTTGTGTATATGTGGGTTTTTAAAAGTTAAATAATGTAGAGGTATGTTTAAAAAATGCTTATATTCACACCCCTCCCCAATATTACTCCCTTAAGATAATCAACTCTAACAGTCAAATGTGTATCATTTCACATGCTTTTCTAAATTCATACAAACACAAATATGTATATATATATATATTTTTGAGTTGGAGTCTCACTCCATCGCCCAGGCTGGAGTACAGTGGCACACTCGTGGCTACCCCAGCATCGACCTGCTGGGCTCCAGCGATCCTTCAGCCTCAGCCTTCCAAGTAGCTGGAACTACAAACGTATACTACCATGCCCAGCTATTTTTTATTTTATTGTAGAGACGAGGTATCGCCAAGTTGCCAGGGCTGGTCTCTAACTCGCAGGCTCAGGCAATCCACTCACCTCGGCCTCCCAAAGTGCTGGGATTACAGGCTGAGCCACCAAGCCTGGACAAATATGTATAATTCTAAAGGCAATATGAGCTGGGCATACATTGCCCCGTATATTCTTAAAAGAAGTCATCAGAGTATGCCTGTTTTGACAAATAATAATGTCTCTAATGCTGAAATAACACATCTGATCTTATAATATGCATATTAATTCTTATATCATAATAAAACATAGGCACTCATATAAGAGAACCTTGAAAAGTATATGTTTTCACCATAGAAGGGGGCAGGTAACCTTCATCCACATGCCCCATGCAAAAACAGATCAAAGAAGATAAGCACGGGTCATCGGATTAACTCAGCTTTCACAAATATTCCTCCCTAGAACTAGAAATAATAAATTCCTGCATACCAAACATACTAGACTTGTTATGTAATGCTTTGTCAAATTTGTAATGTTTCAAAGCTGAGATACATAAGTGACAATTTAATGTATACATGTGAGTGTGTGGTGTATTACTCTGAAATACAGAAAGGCTTGGGTAAATGGTAAGAACACCAAGAATGAGAATCAGAATAAAATAAGTGGCAAAGCATTTTAATTTGGCAAATGTGACAAATGCTTAAAACCGTAAAACCTATGGGAGCTAAGGAACACTGGATGTATTATAGCATCCTGCCTCCATGGAGCTTATGACCTCTAAAGAGATAAGACATACTCACCTAGGAAAAAGAGAAGGAGTAGGGCAATCCCTATGAGCCAGATAATTAATTGAAGAAAAGAATATTAAGCACAAAAGCATTCCCCAAAGTTCTTCAGGATGTTCAAAGGTGTTGAATGATAAGCAAGGCAGGCTCATGGAGATTGCCATGATAACTTTGAGAAACTCTAATACAACAAAGTTAAGCATATCTCTTTACTACAGGTCTTCCCTGAACCTTTAAAAAATGCAAATGCAACACACATCTCTAAAATCATCCACCATGACCAAGTAGGCTTCATCTCCGGGATGCAGGGCTGGTTTAACATCTGCAAAACCATAAATGTAATTAAATAAATCAACAGATGTAAAAACAAGAGTTACATGATTATATCATTAGATTCCAAAAAAGTTTTTGATAAAATCCAGCATCCCTTCTTGATAAAAACCCTCAAACACTTAGGCATAGAAGGAACATACCTAAAAATAGTAAGAGTCATCTACAATAAACCCACAGCCAACATATTACTAAATGGACAGAAATTGGAAGCATTTCCCCTTAAAACTGGAACGAGACAAGGCTGTCTACTTTTACCTCTTCTATTAAGCAGGGTGTTGGAAGTCCTAGCTAGAGTAATCAGACAAGAGAAGGAAATCAGGGGTATCCAAATAGAAAAAGAGGAGTTAAGTTATCCCTCTTTACAGACGACATGATTCTATACCTCGAAAATCCAAGAGAATCTGTCAAAAACCTCCTTGCACTGATAAAGGACTTTGGCAGAGAATCAAATAAAAAACACAATCCTATTCACAATAGCCACACACAAAAAATGAAATACCTCGGCAACTTCCTAACCAGAGAAGTAAAAGATCTTTACAACAAAAACTAAAAACACTGCCCAAAGAAATCCAAGAATCTAAGTGGACCTTGAACAACTACCGTAATACTATAAGAAAAGGATTGACAGTGGAGGGAAACTTGGGGGGGGGCAGGGAGGGAAAGGGACGTGGGATTAACAGTAATCAATATCTGTCTGGGGAAAGGGAGGCACACCTCATCAACAAGGGTACTTGCACAATGAATCTTTGTATACCTAACCCTTAACTGTACCCCACAATTTTAAAATAAAAAATATATATTTTAAAAAAATTCAAGAAGACACAAACAAATGGAAAAATATTCCATGGTCATGGATTAAAAGAATCAACATTATTAAGATGTCCTCTCTACCAAAGGCAATCTACAGATCCAACACAATAACCATTAAATTACCAACATTATTCTTCTCAGTCCTGGAAACATTACAGAAATTCATATGAAAACCTAAACAACCACGAATAGCCAAAACAATCCTTAGGAAAAGAAATTAAGCAGGAGGCATCACACTTCCAGACTTTAAACTTTATCATAAGGCTATAATAATCAAAACAGCCTGGTATTGGTACAACAACAGGCATATAGACCAATGGAACAGGATAGAGATTCCAGAAGCAAAACTTCAATTTCTCAACCAACTCATCTTTGACAAAGCCTCCACCAACATCCACTGGGGAGAGGAGAACCTATTCAGTAAATGGTGCTAGGAAAACTGGCTGACCACATGCAGAATAATGAAACAGGACACCTACCTATCACCATACACAAAACTCAACTCCAAATGGATCAAAGACCTAAACATAAAACCTCAAACTTTAAGAATCTTAGAACACAGGAGACACCCTTATGGAAATTGGAAGAGGCAACCAATTTTTTATCAAAACCCCAAGTGCCTACACCATAAGAGATAAGATAGACAAGTAGGACCTCATCAAATTGAAAAACTTCTGTGAAGCAAAAGAAATCATCAAGAGAGTGGAGAGACAACCCACAGAATGGGAAAAAATATTTGCTTATCTGACAAAGACCTAACATCTAGGATCTACAAAGAACTCAAATGTGCTGAAAAGAAAATCAAACAGTCCCATTAAAAAGTGGGCAAAAGACACGAACAGGCACTTCTCAAAAGAAAACTTATGAGTAGCCAACAGATACATGAAAAAATGCTCAGCCTCACTAATCATCAGAGAAATGCAAATCAAAAACACATGGAGATACCACCTAACTCCAGTAAGGATGGCCATCCTTAATCAAACAAAAAACAACAGATGTTGGTGAGGGTGTAGAGAAAAGGGAATGCTTCCACACTGTTTGTGGGAATGCAAACTGGTTCAACCTCCATGGAAAACAGTGTGGTGATTCCTAAAAGAACTAGAAATTGACCTTCCATACAATCCAGCAATCCCCCTTCTGGGAATATACCTGGAGGAACTTAGATCACTCTTGCAAAAAAGACTCGCACACACATGTTTATTGCAGCACTATTCACAATAGCAAAAACCAACCATGCTGCCCATAGATAGTGAACTGGATAAAAAAAATTGTGGTACAAATACATGATGGAATACTACACAGTCATAAAGAAGGAAAAAATCGTGGACTTCACAGCAACTTGGATGAATTTAGAGTCTATAATACTCAGTGATCTATCAAAGAAACAAAGAACTGTGTACCACATGTTCTCACTCATAAGTGAACCGAGCATTTACCATAATACTAAAAGAAAGGGATTGCCAGTAGCCAGAAACTGCCTGGGGAGGAAGAGGAGGATACATAACATCAATGAGGGTACCTGATCTCAAACTAGGCAAAATGAGGACCAAAGGGAGGTCCAAATATTACCTGTACAATGACCACTTGTGTACCTAATCCTGAATTGTATCCACATCTTTATGAAAAAAAGTAAATGCATACAATAAATCTACATATAATAAATCTCCCAGAGGACCAAATAACATGCAAAATACATTTGTTTAGGGAGGTGTTTTTTTTTCCCCTAGGGACTCACCCAGAACTAGCATTCTAAGGAATACACTTTAGAAAACAATACACTTAAACATGAGGAAAGAATGAGCGCATGAAAGAGAAGAAAACAGTAAGGTGTAGACATGGAAACAGAAGGAAGGAGGGTACAGTGTGTCCTAGAGAAATAAAGACGAAAGAGGGGTGTAAGAGGGGTGTCTGACCAGGAGAAAGGGTCTGACCAGGAGTAAGGTCTGACCAGGAGGGGCCAAGAGGGGTGTCTGACCAGGAGAAAGGAAGGAGACAGAGCTTAGAGGGTTGGTTCAGTCTGCCAGGAGAACTCCACATAAAAGGTGGACTTTATGTATTTAATAGTGGTTCAAAACTGGCTACATATTAGTGTCACAAGGGGAGCTACTCAAATGCAAATTCCTAGGCTCCACACCAAAAACTAAACCAGATGCTGCTGGTTTAACTGGTCAGCTGATGTGCATCTGAGACCCTGTGCCGTAGGTAGTGGTGTATCCCATTGGAAGCAGAGTTCACCCAAGGTTAATCTGGAAGAGATGAGGAGAAAGCCTGGAGGAGTACATGAACCAGAAGGTGGATGGACAATGAAGAGGCCACATGGTGGTAAATGACAAAATAAGAAAGCTGTAGTTAGAAAGCATGTTAGAGTACGATGGAAGATCATGGTGATATAAAGTCTACTTTATGACATTTCAAAGTGAACCACTAAATAGGTCAAATCTGAGCCCAGGGGGATTCCCATGAATCATGCAATCTCCCACTACCTTGTCCTCAGGAGTTCAGCTTGAATCTTACATGTTGATCCCACAAAGAATATCATTTTCACACCAACATTCTTCCAACTTTAGTCAACATTCAGAAATGTTGTCCACAAAGTATTGGAATCACCAGTGTTACTCATTTCATTTTATCCCTGCGTTAAATGGAATCACATTTATTCCCAGGAGGCTGAAAAATATCATATTCCTGTCTGTGCCACTCAGTGTCCTGGATTCCTGTGCATGAAGCCTCATGCTTGCTCCCCACCACTGGGCATTCCTGATAAGATATTATTGAGAATACACAGTTCCAAGCCACTTTATAAAGATGGAAGGATAAATTAAACAATATTCCTGGAGTTTCTACTCTAAAGTTCCACCAGTCAGCTATTGTACATCAATTATCAACTAATTAGTAGAGAGTGCTTATGCTGACCCGTCTGTTCTCTCTTGTAATGATTTGCCAAGTTAACTGAAAGCTGCTCTGCTCCATAGAGACTCTTAGTATAGCAAGAGTGTTAAATAAAGTTCACCAACAATTAGCCTAGAAAACCAAAGAGGATCTGTAAGCACATTTTACTGCTTTTCCCTCGACAAATTTTCTAACATTCCCCAGGGAAGAAAGCAGATATATTTGTTAAATAAGCAAATAATTACTCTGAAAAACTGAAACACCAGTACAGGCACAATGTACTAATGTATTGCTTTCTGATCAGGTGATGGCTTATTGTAGCCCTGCCCTGTGCTCTGTTATACACTCTAGGGAGTGTGTGGACACACAGATGAGTCAGACAATTCTTTTTTATTTTTTTATTTTTATTTTTTCGAGTTGGAGTCTCACTCCATCTCTCAGGCTGGAGTGCAGAGGCATGCTCATGACCACCCCAGCGTCGACCTGCTGGGTTCCAATGATCCTTCTGCCTCAGCCTTCCAAGTAACCGGAACTGCAGGCATGTGCTAACATGCCCAGCTAATTTTTTTGATTTATTGTAGAGGCTAGATCTCGCCAAGTTGCCAGGGCTGGTCTCTAACCCATGGGCTCAGGAAATTCTCTCTCCTCAGCCTCCCAAAGTGCTGGGATTACAGGCTGAGCCACCAAACCTGGTCCAGACAATTCTTGCTAACCATCTAATTTAATACGCTTAAATTGAGGCTTATGCAGTGGACTAATCTGTGAAAATATATGAAGGTGAAATTATTATATATTTTTTTGAGTCTGAGTCCCACTCTGTCACCCAGGTTGGAGTGCAGTGGCACACTCATGGCCACCACAGCCTCGATCTGCTGGGCTCAGGTGATCCTTCCGCTTCAGCCTTTCAAGTAGTTGAAACCACAGGCATGCACCACTACACCCAGCTAATTTTTCTTGATTTATTGTAGAGATGAGGTCTTGCCAAGTTGCCCAGGCTGGTCTTGAACCCCTGGGCTCAGGAAATCCTCTCTCCTCGGCCTCCCAAAGTGCTGGGATTATAGGCATGAGCCACTGCACCCAGTCATGAAATTATTATACTTCAGAAAAAAAAGAACTTCCTCATTCTTTCTTATATCTGCAAAAGTTCTTTTTTTCTGAAGTATAATAATTTCATGACTGTGTGTGGTGGCTCATCCCTATAATCCTAGTACTTTGGGAGGCTGAGGTGAGAGAAATGCCTGAGCGCAGGGGTTCAAGACCAACGTGGGCAACTTGGTGAGGTCTCTTTTCCACAATAAATAATAAAAAAAATAAGCTGAGTGTGGTAGTGCACGCCTGTAGTTCCAGCTACTTGGAAGGCTGAGGTGGAAGGATCCCCTGAGCCCAGCAGGTCGAGGCTGTGGTGGCCATGAGTGTGCCACTGCACTCCAGCCTGGGCAACAGAGTGAGATTCCAACAGAAGGAAGGAAGGAAGGAAGGAAGGAAGGAAGGAAGGAAGGAAGGAAGGAAGGAAAGAAGGAAGGAAGGAAATAAAGGGAGAAAGAGAGAAAGGGAGGAAAAGAGTAAGAGAGGAAGGGAGGGAGAAGGCTTTCATGGGAGACAACTGCCTCCATTTTCCAAAGGCCATGCACAGGACACATTTACTGTGTGTTAGACTTGGTGTTATGCTGTCCTAATGGAATCCTAGACCACTGGTCTTGCCCTCCATCAAAGAGCTTCCCACCAGTTGGAGAAAGTTTTCACTAACACAGGAAACAAAAGGGAAACTCTCAATCTTAGCCCGAGTTGCCTTACTGTTGAGTACAAGAAGAGCCCCAACAAGAAAAAGATCTGTATAACTGGAGAAGGTTTAGCGGAGGAGGTGAGACGCTATCTGAGCCTTTTAATGGCAGAAGGGGAGGGGACAGTATGGAGAGTGGGCTGGCCAAAGAAAAGCAAGGAGAATGTGCTGAGGAAGTATTACAGAAGCAGCATGAGGGAGGTATCGAAGAATGAGAAGCAAAGGCCAGAACAGCTTCACTCACCAGTTGTGTGACCGTAGGTGTTCTTATTCTTACTAAACTGCTATCACATTGCACACAACCTCTGAGGCCAGACACCTCAAAAGAGTTGTAGTAGGTTTTTAAGCATGGGTAGGATGGGAGGAGGGACTATGAACAAAACAGTCTTAACTATTTTCAGCACACATGGACACAGAGAAAGACTGAAGGCAGGAAGTAAAGCTAGGAAGATGTCATGATCTCAGGATGAGATCAGATCAGACAGAGGCAACCCGAGAAAACAGGATAACCCCAATTTATGTTATAAAAGAAAACAAATAAGAGGGCTGTTGAAGTGCCTTTAAGAAGCATTAATTCCATATCTTTCTTCTATAAATCAAGACTGTGTATCTCCCAGGTTCTTTTTCCCCCATAAGCCAACCAAAAGCAGAAGTTGGTTACGAAATGGCAAAGCTGCCTATTGGTAAGAGACCCTTCACTGTATGAAGCAGTGACTGAGATCCCTTTGCCAGACAGTAGGTGCTTAACAAACATTTGTTGGATGGATGGATAAGTAATATGACCTTTAGGATAATTAATAAGGCAAGTATACTTCAAGGCCATAAATGAAGCTGAGAAGTAGCTCTAAAATGCATGTGAGTCACGTTATAGAAGACAGAGGTCCCTGGTGGACACAATTGTTGATATGTCATTGTCTCTAAATTACTAGACAGCTGGAAATATTACTAGCTTGCCTACTCTGTCCACATTCCCTCCTTAAACACATACACACACACATACATTCAATGTGAAGGGAAGGTTGTTCAAAGCTATTCAGTATAAATCAATGGAAATGTTTTTTCTCAGTATCTAAGAGTTGGTTCAGAGGCAAGATCTCAGTCAATCTTTCATATTAGATATAACTTCTTTGTATGTAAAAGGCACAATTTACATAGTCATCATTAAAAGTTGCCAGATTAACTTTGTTTTTCCCCAAACAGTAATTCCTTGGAACCGTCCAAAGAGACACATACTCTCTCATAAGTTTTTCCTGTTCTGTATGCTGCATGGGCTTGTAAGTCCAGATGGGATGCCCAGAAGGATTAGACCCAAAGAGAAGGCAAATGACGATAAAGATTACTTTCTTTTGCATTAAAAATTAAGTCACTCATACTTCTAAGAAATGAAAAGCACCAGTTTCCTCCCCAAAAGTCCCCCAGTGCTGCTCAACTTTCATCAGCTAGCTATCCTTTATTCCTCCAAGTTATAGATTCTTGACTCTATGCTCAAAGTACATTCAGTGGTTTGGATGTATAGTAAGAAAATTCAGTGAGATATTATTTGTGTTTTGGCTCCTTTGTCTCAAGAGAGGTTATTGCAGAGCCAAGAGTAGACATCACTTGAATTTGTCCTCTCTTCTAGACCTGTGTAGAAGTCTAAATTAGCTGAGATTATTCCAGGTGCTCTGAAGGCTACAGAGCCATCTGAATATGAAGAATGCCTCTAAAAAGGAAGACGGGAGAAGGTGAAAGAGAGGTGAAACTGCCCAGAGTCTGGTAATAACAGTAGTTTGATGGTCTCTGGGTAGTGAGGGAATTAGCCCCCCAAAAAGGCAGTGAGGGTAAAAGATCTGGCTGCATATGAAGGCCAGACCTTTGGGCCTGAGGCTCCCACCTCCAGCAAAGCTTCCTGTTTCCAACAATGCACAGAGCAGCAGACTCCTAGAGACCATGTGAGCTTGGTAAAAAAGCAATGCAGCAGTAAACTGATGGACCAAGACCCAGAAAAGCTCTTGGAATGTTCTCTGTACAAAGACTCTGGGACATTATCTCACCTTGGCAGAGTATCAGGGAACCCCAACCAACATTGACTGAGATTGAATTTCCCACTATTCAGCAAGATGGGGTCTTGGCATCTGATTTGTTTTGATTTAAGGGAAATAATTTAAAGAATCATTTCTCATATACATGAATTGTTAGAGTAAGTCACACCCACTACAGATTCATTTAAAATGAGAGAGAGAGAGAGGCTGAAATATCTACCTTTGGCTCAAGCAACTTGTCATTGTATAAAACCACATGACTTTGACCAAAATATCAAAATATAAAAACAAAATTTTAACATCACAAATCCCAACACAAAAGCAATCTGGCTGGGGCCTACATAATATAATTCCCTTCTGTTTCTTTTATTTAATGCTATTTTTGAATTTATAAGAGAACTAGAGTAATTTAAGCATCTCTGTAAACATGATTGGAACACGAGTTAGTATTAAAGTAAATGTGATTGTTTTATATCTACACCTTGTAGAAGCCAATTCGGATATTGTATTAGCAATAATTCTTAACTAACAATATCTGAAATTAGGTCAAACAATGGGAAAGAGCACAAAAGGTTCTTCCACCCAAATCCTTTCCCATCAAAACAAAAAAGCATCATAATACATATTGATGTCAGTATGAAAAAAAAATCTAAATTAAGAGCTGTGCTTATGTTCTCCCTAAAATAATACCTTTTTAAAAGTAGTAATTTATCTGAATTTGAATGCTTAAGCTGAGAATAAATATGAATAAAAAGTTGAATGCTAATTGAGTGGAAAGCTTATTCTCAGAATAATACAGAAATTCTTAGAAAAGAATAAATAGCACATCATAAGCAACATAAGATCTCATGGCTTTTAATGTAAATGAGAAGGAAAGAAATAAAACCCTTTCCTAATTATCAAAGAGTCAAGTAAGTAGAGGTCTTGCTTAGGTCGGGGTTAAGAGTGCTTCCTCATTTGAGCCAGGTGAGCCAAATTATAAATTCTTCCAGGATGTGCTCCCCTCTATTCTAAACATTTCATTACAAAACAAAAATAACAATCGCAGACAGAGATCCATATAGTATAAGGAGAGGAATATGAACTTGAAACAAATCCACAGTTTGGAAAAAATATTACAATAAATCCCTAAAAGTCACTCGGTAAAATTAACTCCTTACAACGGGCAGAACAATCAGGAAGAATCTCCATATTTTCAATAAGGAAGACTGTCAGACATTTCTCTTAGCAAGATTGTACTAACTCTAAATTTTTAAGATGAAATCAATAAAATTTCCTTCCAAACCTAACCCATCTAAGTATATGAAATTTTCACACTTAAGGATATGCATATTTCAGAGAAGTTTTGCAAAGTCAAATTATGTTTTAAAGATGAAAGATTAGTGAGCAAATAAATCACTTTGGCAAAATTTCACAGGTATCCCTTCCCTTTCTTCTCTGTTATAGCTGTTAAATACTAATTAGCTAAACCTACTCTCTGAAATACTCATCTTAACAAAATATCAAAAAAAATACAGGTATAGTTTCTTTTTTTTTTTTTTAACTTTACTGGCGCACAGTTGACAAATCGTGTATTTTGAGAAATTGAGAAACTATGTAAATTTAAGGCATACAATGTGAAGATTTCATATATGTACACATTGTGAAATGATTACCACAATCAAGCATCCATCACCTCACACAGTAAACTTTTCGTGTGCTGAGGTAAGAAGTTAAGATCTACCTTCCTAATAAATTTCAAGTAAATAATATAGTATTGCTAGCTATGGTCACCAAGCTGTTCATGAGATCTCCAGAAGTTATTTCTTACATAATTGAAACCTTGTACTCTTTGACCATTATCTCCCCATTTTCCTCACTCTCTAACCCCTGGCAACCGTCACCATTCTACTCTCTATATCCATGAGTTCCACTATTTTAAATTCCACATGCAAGTGAGATCATCCAGTATTTGTCTTTCTGTGGCATTTTCTTTCATCTTTTTCTATCAGGCACACGGAGCTATCTATGGTGAAACCATCTAAATGTTCAGACGAGAGTTTGCTCCATCTTTAGAATTCTAGTATCAAGCCAGTGAGAAAGGAAAGAGCATAGACGATGTCTCCCTTCCCATTTAAACACATTGAGTACCTTTGTATGAAAGATTTTCCCACTATTTTGTTTCAAAAATGTGTCAGTGTGGCTTGGGGGTGGACAGGATGATAGGGCAAATGGGATAGTTGTTATTGTACCACAGGGGAGAAGGCAAGGGAACAAAGAATGAGAAAGCTTGCCCCATAAATGTTGTTCTGTCATCTGACACCACAGCATGAGGAATGCCAGTAACACCTCAGTCCAGAGAAGGAAAGAATAGAGTCCGAAAGAAAGCTGAAAGGAAGACGTATAATTCGGCTCAACCCACTTGTTTTTTGACACGTAGCCTTGAAAAGAACAATTTTACCTCAGAAACTTGGCAAATATAAACTGATATTTTCTGATAGGTTATAACATGCATTTTACTAAATGCACGAAGAGAGAGTAAGAGAGGGAAAGGCCAGGTATCTGAAGACAGAGAGGTTGTCAGGTTTCTCGTTTCTGTGTCATTTTTGTTTAGTCGGTCAAACGAAAATTCAAAACCATATAATTAGGTGGTTGTTTATACATGATTAAGCATGAGCTCATTGGACTTTACATGCCAAAAAGTCAGAGATGTGGTTAAGGGCAAGAAGGAACTATTAATAAAAGGAAATAAAGCTATAATACATTTTTCACTTATGAATAAAAATAATTCAAAGGTCTCTAGATGGAAAAAGAGAGAAAACAATTAACCAGATAATTTTTATAAATGGTTAGAATTCATGAGATATAAAACATAAGCCATGGTTATGAAAAAACTTTTCCTCCTCTATGATTCTAATCCTATTTTTTTGCTTCTCGTAAACATAACTCACTATGAGAATATAACAAAACTTACCTGTATTATATTTCTTTAGAATTGTTCTGGGAAATATTTAAGCAAGAACATGTTGTTCATTTACAAGAGTTACCTGTTCTTCATAACTGTCTTTACAGTAATCTTCTCTGGAGAAACCAAAAGTTGTCAGCTCCCTTGAAAAATGCAGTGTCCTTTCATTTTTTTTTTTTAACTACTGCAGAATTTTCTTCCCGTAGTGATATAAGCCCATTGAAAGCAAGGTTTAACTGGTCATAACCTTCATAAAGGTAAGGCAAGCCATGCACGGTGGCTCAATTCTGTAATCCCAGTACTTTGGGAGGCCGAGGCAAGAGGATTGCCTGAGTCCAGGGGTTCGAGACCAGCATGGGCAATTTGGTGAGACTGCATCTCTATGATAAATCAAAAAATTAGCTGTGTGTGGCAATGCATGCTTATAGTTCTAGCTACTTGGAAGGTTGAGGCAGAAGGATCGCCTGAGCCCAGCTGGTCAAGGCTACGGTGGCCATGACTGTGCCACTGCACTTCAGCCTGGGTGACAGAGTGAGATTCCAACTAAAAAGAAAAAAAAAAAAAGTAAGGCAGACCTTTTCAAGTGCCCCAGAGAATCTGTGATTTTAGACTGGGGTTCTGAAAAGTGGTGGTGAAGCAACAGCTCATAGACCAAACACCAAGCTACAGATGAGGTCAGTGGGCAAGTATTTCAGATGATAGAGAGAATGAACTGATCCAGGATCAGCCTACTTACTCCGCCTTAGCTAGGTAAAAGTCACTACTATCACTTCCTCATTCAGGGAAAGTACACCAATACAGGGTACCTCTAAAGCCCACCCAGCAAATGAAAAAACTAACCCCCAAGGTGATTCAACTGTGTGTGTGTGTGTGTGTGTGTGTGTGTGTGTGTGTGTGTGTGTGTGTG